>NC_084743.1:40602422-40879922 GCF_033978785.1 Entelurus aequoreus
AAGTTCTTCTTCTACGGTAAGAAGCCGCCCCCGTAGAAGAAGAAGAAGCGCGCGGTGCATGCTGGGATATATGACTGCGCGAGGCGTGCCGTTTTGATTTCCATTTGTTTGTTTATGTAAAGACCCCAAAATGGCTCCTATTAAGAGACACGCTTACGATGCAGAGTTTAAACTTAAGACGATCAGTCACGCCAGTAGAACACGGGAATAGAGCAGCAGCAGCACTGACTCGATTAATGACGACTTTGACGATGTTGGATGCCGTATCCGCCCAACTGTTTAATACGGACACTGAAGAAGAAGAATTTGAGGGATTCGTGGATGAGGAATAACTTCATAAAGTGAGCTTTACATGTTTATTTTGAGTGTTGTGTTGTGTGACATTAACGTTTGAGCAACGTTGAGTTATTGATATATTGTTATTGCTCTGCACTATTTCGAGTGTTACTATATTGTGATTGCACTAACGTTTGATTTACCGTAACAGTATCATTGTTTTTTACGCGTTTATTGAATCAGGGAAAAGTACCCCTCCACTATGTGATATAAATGTTGCACTACATGTTATACCTTGCTGTTGTTAAACGATAAACAAAACACCACGTCACTGACTTTACCTCGGGGAAAATAATAAAACAGCTGTTTATTCACTTTGGGAGTGAACAGAGTTGTAAGAACGCTGGTTTGTAATCTATTAATGAAGTTTGACTGACCTATCTGACTGTTTTGTTGACATACCCTTTAGCGCAGCTCCATCTAATGGATGCATAGGTGCGCCTTATAATCCGGTGCGCCTTATATATGAACAAAGTTTTGAAATATGCCATTCATTGAAGGTGGGCCTTATAATCCGGTGCGCTTTATAGTGCGGAAAATACGGTACCTGAAATTGTTGGAATAAAAAGTAAATTATATAAAAGAGTTATGATTTTTTTTATAGCTTTACTGCTGTGAGCATACTACTACGACAGAGAAATTAGCGTGTGTAATAGTATGATTTCACCAGTAAACATCTGATATTGATCACCTTTGGCAATTGACCCCACATAACCCTCCTTTGGGGAGGGGTTAAGTTGATCCTTGACTGTATAGTTGTGCAAGTGTTTGTGGCGTTTCAGCATCTTTTGACACGGACTTATCCTGGACTTTTTACTTTTACATTATCATTCCATTGACTTTCACCACAATGTTTACAAACGCTTCCCTCCTCGATGGGTCCACAACTGGGTTCTAAACACTGTATACTTTTCCATCCACCGGCTTCAATCATGCATTAATTTGATTGTTCTGGAGCCACAAATCGTTAAAGTTGTACTTACGCATCTTATGCAAGTAATATAGCCTTGCTGTGGGCTTTAGTTAAGTTTTATCCACTGCTATGCTAAGCTGTAACAACACAGCACACAAGCTGATGGTGTGTGATAAATTCTGACCGGACAGCACAAGTAGCCTACTTTAGTTGTTTTCTAGTTACATTATAGCATCCACAAAAATCGAAACATTTAAAAGAAAGACTGAAGTGTATGCATGTTTTAAATAAAAGTAACGTTATTAGATTTTTAAGACATTTCAAAATCGTATTTGAGACCTTTTATGAGCTTTTAAGATAATTGCTGACATTTTTAGGCCTTAATTTCAAATTGTTGGATTTAAAACTTTAAGATCCCGCAGATACCCTGTAGTAAGCAAAAAACAGGGCCAAAACGTGAATTCAGTTGTGAGGGGGACACAACTGCTTTGAGTAAGGGAAGCATGACTCGAAGGGATTCGATGCATGTTTTTGGATTAATATGGATACACAGGAAATTAATTGTTCAATAATTATTTTTTTGTACAAAATAACAAAATTAACAGACAGAAATTAATAACTATTATTAGTTTTTTGTAAATCACATGATGATTTTGTTGAATGTCTACCGGCAAAAATCTGCTCACAGAATCTCAAAAGACCTTAGTCTAGCCTCAAAGGACTAACTTCTCACGTTTGTTTTCTTTTTTGCCTTTCTAATATACATGTATGAACAACTGACACACAACATCACACAGTTTGATGTATGACTCACTTGAGCACAGCTGCAATGGTGAATCCTGGAGGCAGAGTGGTGGGAAGGTCCTTCAGTGAATGGACGACCAGATCCACCCTGAGGGACACAGAGAGAGACAGTCATGTCGACATGCCCCACTTCCTCACAGTATAATACAACCATTTAGAATGGGTTTAAATCCCTTTAAATGCCTATGCTCTATCTCAAGCTGTAGAAGAAATCAAAAGGTTGTAAGTCAAGTGTTTCTCATTCATCTGCAGTACATGCTGCTTTGGAACTTGATTCATACCAACTCAGTTAGTACCAGCAAATATAAATATGCAGGTTTCCAAAATACTTACATATTTTTCTCCAGAGCATTTTCCAACTCTTTGGTGAACAAACTCTTCTCTCCAATCTGTATTAAACAAAAAAATATGTGTTTCATTGTAATTTTAGAACCATTTAATGGAATCTTATAATCACACAAAGTCATAGAGTGATGAATGGAATCTCATGATGACTGATTTGTAA
Source organism: Entelurus aequoreus (assembly GCF_033978785.1). Classification (NCBI taxonomy): domain Eukaryota; kingdom Metazoa; phylum Chordata; class Actinopteri; order Syngnathiformes; family Syngnathidae; genus Entelurus; species Entelurus aequoreus. The sequence goes on from NC_084743.1 coordinate 40,604,981, forward strand.
TGAGCAGGGTTGTCAAATGTATCAATACTTTGATACAAACACGCACAAAATACATTGATGCTTACTTTTCCTCTGCGAACCATGTCAATTCTCAGCCCGTTAGCAGTGAGTCAGCGCTAAAGAAGAACGCCTGACGTTTCCCATATGTTTACTTACTGTCACAAATGCAAATTTGGCGCTTCCGATTCACCCTCGCTCATAAACAAATTATGATGGAACTGAGGCAGAGTAGCATAACTAAGTGTAGCGTAACTCCGAATTACAACTCACCTCATACACGCCTGGTTTGCCTGAGTATGATCTGTGATACACTTTAGTGACTTTGTCTCTTTAACGTGTAGACTTACATACTAAAAGTAAAAGAGAGGTTTATCTTCCATTATACTGTGCATGTATTTGGCAATCAAATACAAGCATTCACAAAAGCATTCGCTGCGCAAGTGAGAGCGCACCAGGGAGTGTGTATTACCACAGCGTACAGAAAACTTCCAGAAGTGTGCAACCCAACCTTTATCGATTTTAAAAGTACAAAGACAGCTTAGAGACACTTATCTGTCATTTGGCAACACTTTGAACACCACTAGTTTACTTATTACACCAAGAAGACAAAGTGTGGCTTAGGGGGCATTTGTTGAATGCAACTATTTTTTATGAGTCTGTGGCATATTGTAGGAATAAAATAAACAAAATAACAAAAAAGGGAAATAGAGCAAAAAGGCATAAAGTACTGAGAAAAGGCTAAGAAATCAATATAAGTATATCAATTATTATATATTATTACTGTACAATAATATTAACAAAAACACAAAGATTGGTCTTTAAATTACAAATTACATGATGACGTCATGCTACCATATTGAAAGAATACTAAGAACAATATTGTTTTTAATATTGTGGCAAATAGTGGCTATTGTTGTTATTTATGACCATACTAAGCACAGTATTGTTTATTTCATATACTGTACTCGGAGGCAATAAGTCATCGCTGTTCTTTTCTGAACAAATAATTACCTCTTGGCAGCTGCTACTGAGATTTGAATTTTGTGCAAAATGGTGTTAAAGTTAAAGTGTTAAAGTGCCAATGATTGTCACACGCACTCTAGGTGCGGTGAAATTATCCTCTGCATTTCACCCAATCCCCCACAGGGGAGCAGTGAGCAGCAGCTGTGGCCGCACCCGGGAATCATTTGGTGATTAATGCTGGTGATGTTAAGGCACAGTGATCTGAATACTTAATAGTTTTTGAATGAAGCAGCGAATTTAAACTTTATACATGGGTTCAGGTTTTTTTTCATCATGGTATTGAATAAAATTCACAGGTATCTGTGTCAGCTACTGAAATTGTAATATCGTGGCAATTAAAGTATTGAGTGTGCCCAATAGGCAGTATCTTAAAGGCCTACTGAAATGAGATTTTCTTATTTAAACAGGGATAGCAGATCCATTCTGTGTGTCATACTTGATCAGTTCGCGATATTGCCATATTTTTGCTGAAAGGATTTAGTAGACAACATCAACGATAGAGTTCGCAACCTTTGGTCGCTGATAAAAAAGCCTTGCCTGTACCGGAAATAGCGTGACGTCACAGGTTGTGGAGCTCCTCACATCTGCACATTGTTTACAATCATGGCGACAAGCAGCGAGAGCGATTCGGACCGAGAAAGCGACGATTTCCCCATTAATTTGAGCGAGGATGAAAGATTTGTGGATGAGGAAAGTGAGAGTGAAGGATTAGAGGCCAGTGGAAGCGATTCAGATAGGGAAAATTCTGTGAGAGGCGGGTGGGGCCTGATATTCAGCTGGGAATGACTAAAACAGTAAATAAACACAAGACATATATATACTCTATTAGCCACAACACAACCAGGCTTATATTTAATATGCCACAAATTAATCCAGCATAACAAACACCTCCCCCCTCCCGTCCATATAACCCGCCAATACAAATCAAACACCCGCACAACACGCTCAATCCCACAGCCCAAAGTACCGTTCACCTCTGCAAAGTTCATACAGCACATATATTTCCCCAAAGTTACGTACGTGACATGCACATAGCGGCACGCACGGACGGGCAAGCAATCAAATGTTTGGAAGAAAGCTGCGTACTCACGGTAGCGCGTCTGCTATCCAACTCAAAGTCCTCCTGGTTGTGTTGCTGTAGCCAGCCGCTAATACACCGATCCCAGCAACAGTTTTCTTCTTTGCTGTCTTCATTGTCCATTAAACAAATTGCAAAAGATTCACCAACACAGATGTCCAGAATACTGTGGACATGCATATAGCGGCACGCACGTACGGGCAAGCGATCAAATGTTTGGAAGCTGCGTACTCACGGTAGCGCGTATCCAACTCAAAGTCTTCCTGGTAAGAGTCTCTGTTGTCCCATCTCCACAAGCATGCGTATCCAACTCAAAGTCCTCCTGGTAAGAGTCTCTGTTGTCCAAGTTCCCCACAGGCCAATGGTAAAGCTTGACTGTCATCGTTCCGGAATGTAAACAATGAGAAACACCGGCTACGACGTAGCCGCTACGTGTTTGTGTTGCTGCAGCCGGCCGCTAATACACCGCTTCCCACCTACAGCTTTCTTCTGTGCTATCTCCATTGTTCATTAAACAAATTGCAAAAGATTCACCAACACAGATGTCCAGAATACTGTGGAATTTTGCGATGAAAACAGACAACTTAATAGCTGGCCACAATGGTGTCCCAAAATGTCCGCTACAATCCAGGACGTCACGCGCAAACGTCATCATACCGAGACGTTTTCAGCAGGATATTTCACGGGAAATTTAAAATTGCACTTTACTAATCTAACCCGGCCGTATTGGCATGTGTTGCAATGTTAAGATTTCATCATCGATATATAAACTATCAGACTGCGTGGTCGGTAGTAGTGGGTTTCAGTAGGCCTTTAAGAACAGTTTGATTGTTACAGTGGTGTATACATTTTCAATTCAATATATAAAGAGATCATGACTAGTACTTTTTAATGTGCACATTGATGACAAGTCTTACCTTTGATAAAGCTGTGTCAAGGATTTTATCTCCAATCGTGGACATACCCACTAAAAGAGAGAAGACAGTGACAATCAATGACAAGTATTGGTTCCAACGGTTTCGCAACTTTTCGGTGTTCGCAGTTTCTGGTAGTGGTAGTTACGGTAGTATTAATATTTAAACACAAATGAATTGCAATGCCACATTGAAATTAGTTTAAAAAAACTTAAGATTAGAATATCGTTCATTGCAGTGGCATCACTCACAGTATCACCTATTTTAGTGATATCATTTTGTTGGACCAACTCAAATGTAGTATGCGGGCAATTTTTAAACTTGTTGGATTTAATAACTGTATTAGTGTTATTACTAGTTTTAAGAGTTTAATTTAAGAGTTTGTCAAATGTGTTTTTTTAAATTTTCATTTATTTCAGTGATTGATCAGTTTTAAGTTTTGAGAAGACAATTACAGATAAAAGGGGAGCCCAGTTTACTGCGACTTAAAAAACTTGAAAATTAAAGAACATTTTGTTCGACAATGTCATAGAGATAGGATAAATTGTATTTATCCTGCAATGGGGAATTTGTAGATTAATAAATTAGCATCATCATCCAATTTGCATAATTAGCCATTAGGCATAAATTATCTATGTGGCGTGCAAAACGGAGCTATTTGGTTTGTGTAAAAAAAAATTGGCAAAATGATCTCAAATTTTAAACCCTATTCAACAACAGAACATTAAGTTATTGACTTCCGTTTCTTGGTTACATTTTGTGCAGCGATAAACGCTTTTAAATGCATCTTATAACATGCATGTGCGATTTAAAAACAAACACATTCATGATGTTTCCTGGGCTGCATATAAGTGTGCACCGATTTTAAAGCTAATGTACACGTCACTGTGCGTCTATTGTATTATTATATTGATGATCAGATGTGTTATTATGCTTGACTAATGTAATACTGTATATCATTATTGTATGCTTGTTCGAAATTAACTAACACAACCATTACTGTAACCATAAATCAGCTTTGATATGTGCGTACGAGATGTCTTAAGATGCAGCGTTACGATGTCATCTACTGTATGGAGTTGCAACAACAAGCTACCAGATGCCAAATCTTTCTGTGTAATTATGAATGAATTAATGTATGGGAAACACTGACAAGGATGCAACAAATAACTTTTTCACCAGTACATAGGGAAGGGGAAAAAATTATACATTTTATTTACAAGTACTTTTCTGAAAACTCAAAGACCCTTTAAAAGAACCAAAAAAGTTGAATTAGTAGAATCAAAAAAAAAATGCAAACAGAAATAACAGTCTTTCACCGAAAAACTGAAAAAAACTAGGCATTGAATAAAGTTGGATGCATCAAAGACTAAACGCTAGATTAAAAAGATGAGTTTTGAAATAGGACAAATAACCAAATGGATTTCCTGAGTCATTGAAGGAAGCAGTTTTCTTACCAATTTCCAAAATTATATCAGGGTACAGCTCCTTAATTTTGTCAGCAACACTGTCAGTCTGAATGAGAGCCAACTACAAGAAAAAGACAACAGTGTTCCTTTAGTTAGACAGATTTGAACAAAACAAAACTACATGCAGAGTAATTGCAAATGTGTGTTTCTAAAATGGCAATAGATGGATGTAGTTATGTCTATAAGTAGCTCTGCTGAGTTTAAAGGGACAACACAAAAGCAACATATTATAGATTTCAGGGGAGGTGGAAATCTCAAACTTAGTTTACTGTTGTCGAAATACAAAATTTAAGCGTGCATTTACCTGACTCTTTCGGGTTCCGATGCGAAAGATACGGCGAACTTTACCATCCCCATTCTGCAAGAATTTTAAAAAGAGTTTTAGATTTCACATTCCTCTTCAGTCAACCTGTTGCTTCGATACAGCTCTTTCTTAGCATCCTTTATCAGGCGTCACTAAACCAGTATCCAACCTCACCCTGATATACTTGAACAGTCCTTCCTCCATTACTAGGCTTCTGCACTGTAGAAGCTATTGTGTCAGCCTGCTGAGTCGTAGCGCAGACCAGTGCTGAGGTCATATAGCCTTTCTATACTGAACAGTAGACCTAAAAAAAGAGAAGACAAACCCTCTTTTTTCAGAACCTCCGCCCCAATAGCTCTCTGGTGCCAAAAGATAAGTACAAGTCATCCAAGTCCGTTATGAGAAGAAGGGAGCGGTCACATATAAGGTGTGGTCACAAACTTTTTTGAACAATTTTCAATAAAGTAGTGAATTTAAAACGACATGGGTTCAGTTGTTTTTCATTTCCATTGTGGTATCAATAAATTATAAAATTGTTGAAATTCACAACTACCCCTACCAACTACTGACATTCTGGTATCGTGGCAACCCTAGTACGTCGACTTACCAGTGCCCAAACTCACTCAAGTTTTTTGGGATACATGACAAATGGCGTCTCCCTTGCTAGGATTAGCTAATGGCTAGAGATCAACATAATTTAGTTTTTTCCAAACATAGGAACAAAGAAAGTGAAGGACGGTGCCGAGAAGAAGTAGTGAATGATTTTCATTGAAATAAAAAAAGAAATAGTTGTACCAAGGTGTATGTGTAGCTGATTTGAAGAAGCAGTACAAGCACAGCACTGGTACAATAATCTGCAATATTCTGAAGACGACTTAAATGATAGCGCCAGCAAACTGCGTTAAAATAATTATTAAATAGTGAACTTTTATCCAAGAAATTATATAGACGCTGAAACTGGACGTAGAATGCAATAATGGCATTTCAATTAAGTTTAAAAGAGTACATTGATTTAGGATAGGAGTATTCTGGATTACCAGCTACAACACAGAAACGATTAACCTCATAAACTGGGTACCACTGTATAAGATTAGTTTATGCAGTTGCAGGCAAAATATTTTATTGTCATTGTACAGGTGAAACAAAAATGTTTAATATCGTATTAAAGCACGTCATGTCAGCAAATCAACTTCAAATGTGAAATTAATATGTGATATAAAGTCATTACATGCAAAGTGAAAAATTATTTGTTTGGTTTACTGTTTTTGAAAATCCCTAATTTTTTGAGATTTTCAATTTGAGGTTTTCATAAGATCTTAGCCATAATCATCAAAACTATATCAAAAGAAGGTTTAAAATATATTGAGTTGCATGTTATGAGCTTATGTATGCGTGTATGTTCAGTAGGGCATGGTAAAGGAGTTTTGTGCGCATACACAATGGCGGAGTGGACGGGTGCGTGCTACATATCGTCTTGTTTTCCGCCGGCGCGGTTGTGAAAGTGCTTGATTTAATATGCAGCGGATTTGATATGCAGCGGAGCCTGCTTTTTTAATGTTATTATCGCAGAAGATCATCCTCATTTAATCGTGGCAACCAAAAATCGTCATCCTGATTAAAATTATATTAGTTGTGCAACCTTATTTTAGAGGATACATTATTTTGTTCCAAATACTTAAAAACAAATCTGGCCTGCTCGATAGACACAGATTTTCAGCAGAGTCCTTGCTCTGATAAATCAAAATGTATTCTTCATAATAATGTTGTTATACTGAAGCGAACCAATAATAAATCAAATAAGAGTAAATATGAAATAAGTAATCTTACCTTTATGCAACATATGTCAAAGTGATGCTTCACATTTGAGCGTTTCATTGAGAAAATGTTATCATTGCATATTAGACACACCGCCGAACCTGCTCTGTCCACAACGGCAAATTCCTCTGTCCATTCATCCTGAAATGTATGGTACTCGTCATCTTTTTTCTTTTCACCATTTTCTTTTCAAAAGGGTTTTATTCAAAGACTACTGAGCTGAATAATTGTTTGAAAGGCAGGGTGTTTACTTATTGACCTTTACAACACATGTAACTGTGATTGGCTCAAGCATTGCGGGTAGCTGGAGCCAAACTCAGGCCTGAACTGACAGTGGAGAATGGATTAAAATACAAGAGTGTTTTAAGGCCCTAAGATTTATCTCAAACCAGATGCTGTCATTAAGAGCCACAGCTGGCTCGTGAGTCCATCCATCCATTCATTTTCTACCGCTTGTCCCTTTCGGGGTTGCGGGGGGTGCTGGAGTAGGCTGAGATAGGTCTCAGCTGCATTCGGGCGGTAGGCGGGGTACACCCTGGACAAGTCGCCACCTCAACGCAGGGCCAACACATTAGGTCCTAATTTCACTGAGTCTTTTTGGATTGGACCTTTCAGCGCTAACCTCTGACCACCAAATTTTGACCTCTGTATTTTTTAAATCCTGGTAACAGCCCTGATCACTACCCTTGTTGTTGTTTCAACAGCTTTTTCTCCATTGTAATGGATTATATTGAGAATTTTGTCATCCCTGTTTGAACGATTACACAGGCGAGAACAGCGCATGTATGAGTTCTTGCAAGGACTACGCTTGTTGTTCGCTCCGTGTGCTGAAGTCAGAGGCGTCGTCAACTGCAACCAATAAAGTGTTACTTTATGCAGCCCACTGTATCCGCAACTCAATATCATGAATCATGTTGAACCAGTTATTTGTTTACTTGGTCGTATCGACATAGCTTTCATTCGACATTGTAAGCACTATATAATATTGTATTGTTTGAAACAGGGAAATTCATTCATCTTTAACTGTTTCCTGCAGGACTACCTGCTGTCAACGTCCGCCCTCGTATTCCTTGAAGACCAATGGTGGATGCGAACCCCATGGCAGACCTAACTATTAGCCAATCGCATTTCCTCTCCTGATCCCATACGGAAACGTTGCTTGGCTCGAGCATAGTCAGCCATGAACGTATTGCATACACAGTGGGAAAATACTTAATTACACTTACCGGAGAGGTCGCCTCCTCCGACATGATAGTGGCTTTGATCACTACCCTTGTTTTACGCAAACTATGGCGCGGGTAGCTTTCCACAAAGTCTATTACTCCAGGAAATCCTTGAAAACCCTACCGGCGCTCATCTTCCATAGCTCCTCATGTCCGCTGAAATGGTGACGTCATGAGGCAGGTCATTTCCGTGTTCCGCGTTCTCGTTTCTTCTGCGGGTTTTGTCTCTGGGCCAAAACAAGGACGCATACATACAGCACTGTTCTGGATTGAACGTTGTATTTTATTTTATATTAAGTGCAAAAAAAAAATGTATATAAAAATATTATTACATAGTGGCTAGAAACCCGGGAGGCGGGAAGGAAGAGGGGGTTTATAGCTCCAAGTACAAATAGCTGCGGTACCGGAAACAATTTGTGGAACTCGCCTTTACGAACGCTGTCACGCCAAATTTCTTCCCATTACAAAACCCTTCTTATCCCCCATTTACTTCCGGGGTCATTTCCTCTTACGTCATTTCCTCTTACTTACGTAATTTCCTCTTACGTCATTGACAGCAATCGATAGAATCCAAATCTCCTGAAATGGTGGTGTCACTGAATGATATTTGTCTTTATCTTTCCCAGGGGACTTATGTCAAACACCAGCAGGCTTCGAAACATTTCAAGCGGAGTGTTAGGGCCTCTGCTGGGAACTTCTGTCTTCGTGGTAACGTGCAAAAAATATTAATTAATATATAATACTGTTAAATGTCTGTACTTTAAATCAACATTAATGTTGAAACCATTTCACTAATATTAATTAATATATAATACTGTTAAATGTCTGTACTTTAAATCAACATTATTTTTGAAACCATTTCACTAATATTAATTAATATATAATAATGTTAAATGTCTGTACTTTAAATCAACATTATTGTTGAAACCATTTCACTAATATTAATTAATATATAATAATGTTAAATGTCTGTACTTTAAATCAACATTATTGTTGAAACCATGTAACTAATATTAATTAATATATAATACTGTTAAATGTCTTTACTTTAAATCAACATTATTGTTGAAACCATTTCACTAATATTAATTAATATATAATACTGTTAAATATCTGTACTTTAAATCAACATTATTGTTGAAATCATTTCACTAATAGTAATTAATATATAATAATGTTAAATGTCTGTACTTTAAATCAACATTATTGTTGAAACCATTTCACTAATATTAATTAATATATAATACTGTTTGTTAAAGTCTGTACTTTAAATCAACATTATTGTTGAAACCATTTCACTACAATATTGTGTGTGCTGCTGTCCTGTGTAGAAGAGGTCCTGTACCATGGGAACAGAAGGGTCATTTTGACAGAGGAGGAGAAAGTGGCTGTGTTAACCGAAGCCCATGCAGGCCATTTTGGACCACGGAGGATGCAAGCGAAGATTGCTCCCCGGTTTTATTGGCGGTCCATCACACAGGACACATTGGCTTGGGTAAGCAAGCTCCTAGAAGGAAGATATTTGCTTTTAATTTTTATTTTTAGTTGAAACACAAATATTCCCATAAGAAATGATATTCGTGCCATTCATACATTCCAGGACCCTAATATAACCACAGCCTTTTGAACAAAACAATACGCTCCTGTGTAGATGAAAGTGTCTTTATAGCCATAGATTCATACATAGAAGTCTGTGTTGTCTTTCAATGTGTTAAAGGTTACAACTGAGTGTCCTGAGGTGATGGCAGCTCCTGACCAGGCTGATTCTCTGGAGGCCTTTGTGCAGCTCCGAGTGGGCCAGGATGAGGACGTTTTTGGAAAGGTACTCATTATGTTGATGTATGACAACGTGTCCTGTTGAAGGATGATTACTTAATGGCTACTGGTTAATATTTAGTTATTTATTTTTCTTTAAATGTTCTGTAATCTAAACATCTTGAATCAATTAAGGTGATCAACAATGTGGAGAGGGCCCAAGAGAGACAGAAATTGTCATACCGGCAGAGGATGAAGAAAGGGGCCAAGCGCTTCATCATCCAACCTGGAATGGAGGTCCTCAAGAAGGATGTGAGGAAGAAAGGGAGACCTGGGCGAACCATGGACCCAAACTGGAGCCAGACCATCTACAGGTATGCTTATCTAATGTCCCATTACATTTCATACCAAAAGTATCGCTGATGGCTTTTTTTCTATTTTCAGCTCAATACATCTGTTTGATTGTTATCTGTGAAAACATTTGCAAAAAAAAATTATTTGATGGGAAACCAAGTAAATGGTGGTCTTTGACTATTGTACTCTAGGATTGTAATTCAGTCTGAATGTACTCACATGCTTGAATGCAATATTGAATTCTTACCACTGGTAAAATGTTTCATGATTGTCATATTGGTGAGGACCAAGCCAGAACTCATTCCCTCGATGTTACAGAGTTATGGAGGTTCTTCCAAACAATATGGTTAGGCTGGAGACCCTGGATGGAAAGCCCAAGCATATGATGACCCCGTATGCATCACTGAAACCTCTGCGCCCGAGTATGTCAAACTGAATGCTGTTTACAGGCAATTTTTGTTCAGAGATCTTAATATCCCTCCCCTGTATCATAATATGCCTCCTCTCTCAGTTAGGGATTAAAAATATATACATTTATTGCTTTGTGAAGTGGCCAAGGTTATCTTCAAGTCGAGTAATGTAAAATGTTCTCATGAACAGCTCGAGTATGTTTTGGCCTGCGATCGCCCAGCTATGGAACTGATCGTTAAAGAGGGAGGGGTGTGTTTAACCCGAGAAGAGTTTTGGTCTCTCGGGTTGTCCAGAGACATGGACTCCACGGTCAGTACTGTAACTGTTATGTTTGTTTCACTTGACTGCTTATTCCATGGATATGTATATTTTTGTGATGACGGATCGGAAATGCTTGCCTCCAGCTGGTTCAGGAAGCTGCTCAGAGACATGTATGATTTCTTAGAGCTGCACAACAGAGGCTGCTTTTGGTCATTAAAAAATCTGATTCAATGGTTAACCTCACTTATCCTCATGTTTTTGGATTCAAAACTGTTACAGGGCAAATATGTCTTCATTGCCAACATGTATATTGTACCAACGTGGAAGCACAAAGACGTTGATCCAATGTCAAGCCTTCCAGTGAGTACAATGAAATTTGAATGATAATAGCTATACCAGGGGTCGGCAAACCGCGGCTCCGGAGCCGCATACGGCTCCTTGACCACTCTGATGCTGCTCAGCTACATACGTGCCGACTCCCCCGATTCGATTTTCCCAGGAGAATTATGGATCTCAGTGTCTCTCATAGATTACTCCCAGGGAAACAATAATCCTATTTACACTCTAATTACTGAATAAAGGGCGTGCTGTAATTGCACTGCAGTAATTGTTCTCTATAGCATTTACATACAGCGTACCAGTCCAGCCACATGCTGCATGTTGTTATTACTTGCACACACAGGAGACAGCAAAGCATACTTAATCATCAGCCACACAGCTTACACTAACGGTAGCCGTATCAAACAACTTTAACATTGTTACGTTACAAATATGCGCCACACTGTGAACCCACACCAAAAAAGAATGAAAAACACATTTCTGGAGAACATCCCACCGTAACACAACATAAACACAACACAACCATTACCCAGAATCCCATGCAGTCCTAACTCTTCCGGTCTACATTATACACCCCCGCTACCACCAAATCCCCCCACACATCAACCCCCCCCCTCTCCGTGCGTTGGTTGAGCGGAAGAGTTAGGGCTGCATGGGATTCTGGGTATTGGTACCGTCAGTGTAAGATGTGTGGCTGCTGAGGTAGTAGCCTTGCTGTCACTTACGTGAACAAGTTGAAATTGCATTCTACGTGTGGTCGAGCAGGCACACTGTTAGGGCAGACTGAAGAGGGCGCCGAATGCAGTGTCATCACGCTCTGATATTCGGGAGTCTCCCGGGAAAAATGACGCCATCAAGCGCCATTCATTCAAAACTCGCGGGCTGCACTAACATCAAATTTCCACATTAAAGTGCGTGCCGGTACGTGTGTCGGAGACCCCTGATTAACAGCACAAAGCATTAAAGGCCTACTGAAATGGATTTTTTTTATTTAAACGGGGATAGCAGATCTATTCTATGTGTCATACTTGATCATTTCGCGATATTGCCATATTTTTGCTGAAATGATTTAGTATAGAACAACGACGATAAAGATGGCAACTTTTGGTATCTGATAAAAAAAAAGGCTTGCCCCTACCGGAAGTAGCGTGACGTAGTCAGTTGAACATATACGCAAAGTTCCCTATTGTTTACAATGATGGCCGCATGAAGTGAGAGAGATTCGGACCGAGAAAGCGACAATTTCCCCATTAATTTGAGCGAGGATGAAAGATTTGTGGATGAGTAAAGTACAAGTGAAGGACTAGTGGGGAGTTGAAGCTATTCAGATAGGGAAGATGCTGTGAGAGCCGGGGGTGACCTGATATTCAGCTGGGAATGACTACAACAGTAAATAAACACAAGACATATATATACTCTATTAGCCACAACACAACCAGGCTTATATTTAATATGCCACAAATTAATCCTGCATAAAAACACCTGCGTGTTTGTTACGCTAGCTCCTAGCTCCTCTGCTAGCTCCTAGCTCCATAGAACACGCCAATACAATTCAAACACCTGATCAACACACACAATCACTCAGCCCAAAAGACCGTTCACCTAACCCAAGGTTCATAAAGCTTATATATTTTTAAAAAGTTACGTACGTGACGCGCACATACGGTCAAGCTATCAAATGTTTAGCAGCCAAGGCTGCATACTCACGGTACCTGATATTCAGCTGGGAATGACTACAACAGTAAATAAACACAACACATATATATACTCTATTAGCCACAACACAACCAGGCTTATATTTAATATGCCACAAATTAATCCTGCATAAAAACACCGCCGTGTTTGTTACGCTAGCTCCTAGCTCCTCTGCTAGCTCCTAGCTCCATAGAACACGCCAATACAATTCAAACACCTGATCAACACACACAATCACTCAGCCCAAAAGACCGTTCACCTAACCCAAGGTTCATAAAGCTTATATATTTTTAAAAAGTTACGTACGTGACGCGCACATACGGTCAAGCTATCAAATGTTTAGCAGCCAAGGCTGCATACTCACGGTACCTGATATTCAGCTGGGAATGACTACAACAGTAAATAAACACAAGACATATATATACTCTATTAGCCACAACACAACCAGGCTTATATTTAATATGCCACAAATTAATCCTGCATAAAAACACCTGCGTGTTTGTTATGCTAGCTCCTAGCTCCTATGCTAGCTCCTAGCTCCATAGAACACGCCAATACAATTCAAACACCTGATCAACACACACAATCACTCAGCCCAAAAGACCGTTCACCTAACCCAAGGTTCATAAAGCTTATATATTTTAAAAAAGTTACGTACATACGCAAAAAAAAGTTGCGCACATACGGTCAAGCGATCAAATGTTTAGAAGCCAAAGCTGCATACTCACAGTAGCACGTCTGCGTCTTTGTCATCCAAATCAAAGTAATCCTGGTAAGAGTCTGTGTTGTCCCAGTTCTCTACAGGCGTCTGTGTATCGAAGTCAAAAGTCCTCCTGGTTAGAGTCTCTGTTATCCGAGTTCTTCCATCTTGACTGCATCTTTCGGGAATGTAAACAAAGAAGCGCCGGCTGTGTACTGTTGTTGCTGACTACGTTCGAAAAATACGTCTATTTCGCACCGACAACTTTCTTCTTTGCTTGCTCAGCTTCCTTCTCCATAATGCAATGAACATGATTGCAACAGATTCACGAACACAGATGTCCAGAATACTGTGGAATTATGAAATGAAAACAGAGCTTTTTCGTATTGGCTTCAATGTGGAAGGCATACCCGTGTTCGCCGGGCTACGTCACGCGCATACGTCATCCTCAGAGGCGTTTCGAACTGGAAGTTTAGCGGCAAATTTAAAATGTCACTTTATAAGTTAACCCGGCCGTATTGGCATGTGTTATAATGTTAAGATTTCATCATTGATATATAAACTATCAGACTGCGTGGTCGGTAGTAGTGGGTTTCAGTAGGCCTTTAAAGCTTTGTATGCGGTGTTTTTCATTTTAAAAATTTTTTGTGGCTCCCATTACTTTCTTTAATTTGTGAAACTTGCCAAAATGGCTCTTTGAGTGGCAAAGGTTGCCGACCCCTGAGCTATACTAATCTGAAATTTCTTTCTAAAATATTCATAAATGTTTACTACAGAGGGATGCACATCTAAAGGATGCACTCCTCTTCCCAGCGTGGAGCAAGCACAACGGGCCAGAGCATTACCTTCTCTGTGTAAGTGTTGAAAAGAAAAATACTGGAGATATCTTATAATTCTTGTGCATTGACCATTGTAAGTGTTGAGGCCGGCAAAGAGAGAAATTCTCTTGCTGGACTCTCAGTTTGCCCTTTGGCCATCTGGTTTTGGTGATGAGGTGTACAGAGCCATCTTTAGGTCCCTTTATAATAATCCTGGCCACAGTTCCATTTTGGCCACTTTTTGTTCCAGCCATGTTCTGGTTTTGGCTATGGTTCTGTTCTAGTCATCTTTCCCTTCCCCGCTATGCTCATGTTTTATACATGTTCTTCTTTCGGCTATGTTCCCATTCTAGCCATGTTCCAGTGGTGTGCTACAGGGGTTAAATAATTAACTCATTGTTATATCTGCTCTAGCTGGACATGCAGTCAATCCGGCGTTGGTGGTGTGTCCTTCTAATGGAGCGCTTTGGCATTGAAGGGTAGGACAACTTCTTGAAATATCTGATGTATTGTTTATCATGATTAGTAGCTTCCTGCGATGAGGTGGCGACTTGTCCAGGGCGTACGCTGCCTTCCGCCTGAATGCAGCTGAGATAGGCTACAGCGACCCCAAAAAGGGACAAGCGGTAGAAAATGGGTGGATGGATGGATGGATGGATTAGTAACTGTAATCTGAAGAGCTTTTCTTCAATTCCCCCAAAGGCATGGCCAGAGGTTCTGTTATTGGACAGACAAGGCGAGCGGCCTATTGCAGGGCATTCTTCAGCCAGTGTTTAGGGTATCCAGAAACTCAGTCCAGGCCATCGACTGCGTTATCAAAGAATAACTGAATACAGTACTGGTATGCCATGACACAAAAGTGAATAAATTGTATCATACCTATGTTGCTCCATAAAAAAAAATGATTGGAGAAATATGAAAACTGGGGGAAAAAATAACTGGTTCAAAAATAATAATCTAATAACCTTTATTGGTTTGTACCTTGATGTGGTTTAAGAGCTTTTCACTATAACATGTCTACTTCTGAGGTGACCACCACTTGTGATTATAATTGACGCTTTGTCCTTTATCTGTGTTCCCCATTCTTTAGGTGCAGCAATGTTTGGAACAAAACATTTGTAAACAATAAAAAATAATTTTACATTGCAGTTTTTTGCCTCATTTTAAAGTCTTGAAGAAATACCCAAGGTTTTTCTTTATCTTTATGTTCTTATTCTAAATATTGTCGTTTGTCTGACCACAGGTCATCTGACTTCACTGAGGTACATATGTGCACATAAATGTCATTTTAATTCACTTACACAGAGAACTAAAAAAAACTGAATTTAACGAATACATTTAGTTTTAATAAAGTTTGATAATGTTGATTGATAATGAATTAACTTATTGTACACTGTTATTCATTTCCGCATATGTCCACGAGTCAAATGTGCAGTCAGGAATATCCTCAAGTTAATTTGTCCGATTAATACTTGTCCGATTAATACAGACGTTTTGTTAACGCTATATTATAAAAAAAAAAAAAAAAACCAGCGACGGGCAGCCAAAGCCGAAGTGCTATCGATCGCTGTCAATGACGTAAGAGGAAATGACGTAAGAGCAAATGATCCCGGAAGTAAATGGGGGATAGGAAGGTTTTTGTAATGGGAAGAAATTTGGCGTGACAACGCCCACGTTAATAGAACACTGTCACGCCAAATTTCTTCCCCCTACAAAAACCTTCCCCCCATTTACTTCCGTGGTCACGAAACTAAAAAATGACGACAACGGAAATGAACCATGTCTTAACGGAAGTAAAACTTGAAAGACAATACGTGACACGGAAATCAGATATAAATAAAATAAATGCTGCTGAAAATAAGTTTATGGAAATAAATAGGTAAAATCTCTTGGCCTAGACAGTAAAGTATTTTCACGCAAATAATTTGATATAATCAATCAAACAAAGTCACAAACAAAAGGTGAGGTAAAAAAAATCTAAACATGTCCATCCATCCATCCGTTTTCTACCGCTTGTCCCGTTCGGGGTCGCGGGGGGTGCTGGAGCCTATCTCAGCTGCATTCGGGCGGAAGGCGGGGTACACTCTGGACAAGTCGCCACCTCATCACAGGGCCAACACAGAAAGAGAGACAACATTTACACTCACATTCACACACTAGGCCCAATTTTAGTGTTGACAATCAACCTAATCTAAACATGTATGTAGATATATTGTCATTATAGTAATCACTAAGCAGAACTAATTAGAATAAACTATGAATTGGGTTAGCCTAATTGTTAAAATTATGTACATATACAGCAGATTGTATAGTATCTATATTTAAGAACATCCAAATGTAATATATGTTTCAAATCAGAAGAATGTAATATTTTGTAAACATCACATTATGGGATCATTAAAGTTGCTTTTAAGGCAACTCTTAATGTAGTGTGCAGAAAACATTTCAAAGGTCCAACTAGCTGCCAGTCACCTAACTAACCTCCTCTTCACATTGTCACCTTCTCCCTGGTCTATCAAACATAAAGCCTTTTGTCTGTCATTTGCCGGGTCCAGAAGTATTAATTTTCCATGTAAATTATTGACCAAATATTAGAATTTGTCCTTAAACGTTCCTCAGTACAAATTTCCTTCAAGATATGTGGTGAAATACGTTGTTCATTACAATCTCCTGTTACTGTTTTATTTATAAACATGCTTGAGTCATGAAGAGGGGGATTGACTATTATAGTTTCCAACCTCAGTTTGAATTTTTGTAAAGAACTGACTTGTTGGCGCACTGTCCAGTTTAGAGGATACTCTTGAATGAAGTTGGTGAGATGCTAGACTCAAGAGTCAACATTTCATTAACCTGTAAACCTAATCCTTAAGTTAACAATAACTGTCATTAAAAAGAGAAACACCTAAATGGGCCCTGCCAGTGTGTGTGTGTGTGTGTGTGTGTGTGTGTGTGTGTGTGTGTGTGTGTGTGTGTGTGTGTGTGTGTGTGTGTGTGTGTGTGTGTGTGTGTGTGTGTGTGTGTGTGTGTGTGTGTGTGTGTGTGTGTGTGTGTAAAAATAGGCTCTGTAGTAAAACAACAAACAATAGAAACTCTTGGACAAATGTATTTTTATAAACAATCAAAGTCTATTTAAAAACTCCTCCTCCTCGACTGCAAAGCTTTTCGAAAATTGACCTCAGACTGTTTTAGTCTTTCTTGGTCTTTGTCACTGAGGTTCTTGGTCAGATAGTGGGCAAGCAGTTGTTTGTCACTGTTAGAACAACAAAGTAAAGCAAGTGTTTATTACGTAATTTGATCATTTCTTATACTGTATATCTGAGGTTAGAAAGCAGCTTATCTCCAGTCTTATTCGGGTCCTTGTTTGTACATTTGTTTGTTCTTAAGGGAAACACAGCTGGCAGGGCTTGGCCTGTTGTTGTCTGTGCCATAAAAAAACACACTTCAACTATTATATCCAAAAATACAAAGTAAATAAACAACTAAACATAAGTCATGTTGCAGGTGCCGTGTGTTATTTGACATGAGAAAATGGAATAAAACAATTCTTCTGGATGTAAAGCGTTGCTTCAAGTGTGACATGTGCAATACATTCTGTTCTTCATAAATAAAAAAGGTGAGTAAAATCTCACCTGGCAGAAGCACATACATTACAAATGTTACCTGATCTGCAAACCTCCTGCCTGTCATGTATTTTTCACAGGCAATGACAAGAAGGTCTCCTTTTCCTAAGCGTGTGACTGAATGTCTCCAGTGACGACTTCCTGCAAAAATAGTAAGGGAGGATGTGTGCATAGGTACAGTTACTACATAAACATGTTTCAAAATCATGTTTCACTATAATCATAAACATTTAATTTTGATATTTGTCACAAACTCACTTCAAGATGTAGCCGTAAGCTTTTGTCTTGAGTAAAAAAAAATCTAAAAGCAAAGCACTAGTTACTGTAGATTTCTTTGGTGTTTGGCTATAGTTAAGCCATCTCCTGAACTGAAAATGTACAGAGCTCAAGTATGTTCAACTGAATGGTTAAACATTCTCAATGTGTCATTGGCTTTCTTAATGACCACAACTCTCTTGAATTATGCATTTCCATCATCTAACCTTCATCTGCTTTGTCACTTTCCTGAATGGATACATAATAAGCATGAGTGTACAAGCTAGTTTCCTCCTGAGACCCATACTTTGTTAACACAGGCAGAATGATTATAAAGATTGTGATGAAGGGCTATACAAATAAATGTTAATTGATTGATTGAGGATGGAGCAGCACTTTTATTGTGAAGACAGTAACTGTGCGGTCACTGTTTACACGATTGGCTGCAAATGCTTGGGAGACAGAGTCTGTGTCAAATAAAAAGTGTTTCTCGCGTACCGTACCCTGCCTGTCGCAGCCAGCACTCATCTCACAAGACCCTCGCTTGCCGTGTATGTCAATCAAGTGACTAATGTGACATCATATTGAAGATTGATGATAGGTCATGTCTAATTTTTAAATGGGTCGTATTATGATTATTTTCTACATTTAAAACAATGCTTTGTGGTCTACA
The DNA here is from genome assembly GCF_033978785.1 of Entelurus aequoreus. Classification (NCBI taxonomy): domain Eukaryota; kingdom Metazoa; phylum Chordata; class Actinopteri; order Syngnathiformes; family Syngnathidae; genus Entelurus; species Entelurus aequoreus. Next base: position 40,623,688 of record NC_084743.1, read on the forward strand.
TAACATGTAATGGTGGTTCTTTGGTCAAAATGTTGCATAGATTATGTTTTACAGACCATTTTCATTTCCCTTTCTGACCATCTCTTGTGGGCGGTCTTATTAGGTGCTTCCTCTTCGACAACTTATTCTCCTCGTTGTGGTTTTTAGCTTCCATAGTTAGTCTACTGACGTATATAAGTTAGAACTATACTATATAACTATATAGCATCCATTGCACCGGTCACGCAAGGGGGGATCCCCACATCTGTGGTCCCTTCCAAGGTTTCTTTAGATGTTTGGATGCATTCATGGAGGTCGGAATAAATGTTTGAGCGTAAGCTTGTTGTTCACAAGACATGGTTTGGTCATTAAAGGATTAACCAAACACTACGGTAACCATAGAAAGGGCTGCTTCAAGCAGACGAAGTACGGGGAAGCGACAAGCCTGAGATCTCGATGTAATATCACTGTTCTGTAAAACTTTGTTGTAGAAAGTTCTGCAGAACAGTGATATTTTATCGAATAAGTGCCACCCATCCATTTCTATCACGTGTCACTATCGGGGTCGCGGGGGATGCACTCGGGCGGAATAAGTGGATATTTTTTATTCTTCTTCCTTTATTTTTCACCAAGTTTGTTGCATCTTTGTTGCTGTTTCACAATTATAAAATATGTTGATTAAGGAGGTTGTCTGGGAAGTAGAGGAGTACTGTTCATATATTCAGAGTTTTAATGTTCATCGTTAATATTTTTAATCCCTCATTCTATATTTTAATGTACATTCTGACTAGGGGTGTGGGAAAAAATCGATTCAAATTTGAATCGCGATTCTCACCTTGTGCGATTCAGAATCGATTCTCATTTTTAAAAAATCGATTATTTTTATTTATTTTTTATTTATTTTTATTTTTTATTTTTTTTTATTTTAAATGTTTAATTTTTAATTTTTTTAAATTAATCAATCCAACAAAACAATACACAGCAATACCATAACAATGCAATCCAATTCCAAAACCAAATCCGACCCAGCAACACTCAGAACTGCAATAAACAGAGCAATTGAGAGGAGACACAAACACGACACAGAGCAAACCAAAAGTAGTGAAACAAAAATTAATATTATCAACAACAGTATCAATATTAGTTACAATTTCAACATAGCAGTGATTAAAAATCCCTCATTGACATTATCATTAGACATTTATAAAAAATTAAAAAAATGAACAATAGTGTCACAGTGGCTTACACTTGCATCGCATCTCATAAGCTTGACAACACACTGTGTCCAATATTTTCACAAAGATAAAATAAGTCATATTTTTGGTTCATTTAGTAGTTAAAACAAATTTACATTATTGCAATCAGTTGATAAAACATTGTCCTTTACAATTATAAAAGCTTTTTACACAAATCTACTACTCTGCTTGCATGTCAGGCACCAACATTCCGTACCCTCTAAGGTGCGCGCCTGTGCAATTGCGCACTGCTCAAGCGTCCTCTGCGCACGGCAAATCCATGCCACGCACAAAATCAAATAAAAAAATAAGCGCATAACAATTTTCAACACACGGACACGACAGAGAAAACAGTTTTCGTCATCATTGTTCAAATATTGTAACGTCTGTCGAGACGCTTTGAGGACATGAATTCCATCCATCAATTTACTGAGCAAAACTCTTTATTGTCGGCCATAAACACATCACCAAAACATTAGTAAAAAAAATGATATCTAGCAAAAGTGGTCATTTTCTACAGTACAAACCAGACCAAAAGCAACTTTGTTATATCAACAGCAGCCGCTCGCTCTTTCTCACTTGCGCCAACACATGCACATATGGCACTTAGCCAGTGATGCGTTTACGCCACACAAAAAGTCGGACAACTCCAACACCACACATAAAGTGTCATTCCAGGTTGTTACACTATGATTTACCAATCAAATGTGTGCTTATTCTAGTGTCATTTATTAGGAATCTTAATTTATAAATATTAAACATGAAATGCTGTTAGTATATTAAATAAATACTAATAAAAATATATTTTTTACAAACAGGAAGTTGCAGGAATGTACACATGGTCCCCTGCTTACATCTCATTGTGCAACATGTGAATGTTTTAATGGGAACTAAATGCAATGTCTGAAAGGGGTACAAACTATTTCCAAAGCAGGACCTCCACACAGACAAACAATACAAGTACACAGTTCATGAAAAACAATATTTTTTGTTATTGTCATTGTAAGTGAGCCTAAACACTTATATTAGAAATGGAAATGACTGCTGTCATTTGATTATAATAATAAGAGAAGGTTGTCTGTCTATCTGTGTTGGCCCTGCGATGAGGTGGGGACTTGTCCAGCGGTGTACCCCGCCTTCCGCCCGAATGCAGCTGAGATAGGCTCCAGCGACCCCGAAAGGGACAAGCAGTAGAAAATGGATGGATGGATGGAGATTGAACTTGTTATTTAGTCAGGCTTGGGACAGGTGTGCTGCTAGTGTAGCCACAGTGTGCACGTCTGATGTTGCTCACATGGGCTCCGCTGAATGCTCAGGGAGTTTTTGCGTTTGCTCACACACATGAAAAATTAGAGGGAACATTGTCAGCAGACTGGGGTAGATCCTGCTGAAATCCTATGTATTGAATGAATAGAGAATCAATTTGAATCAGGAAAAAATCGTTTTTGAATTGAGAATCGTGTTGAATTGAAAAAAAAAAATCGATTTTGAATCGAATCGTGACCCCAAGAATCGATATTGAATCGAATCGTGGGATACCCAAAGATTATCACAGCCCTAATTCTGACTGTCATCTAATTCAGTAAAAAAAAAAAAACTTCATTCCATTTTTGAGATGGTCTTTTCAGTTTTTTACTGAAAAGATGTACATGTCAAAAGGTACATGAACATACATAATGTGTGATTTACAATACTAACTATTAACAATAAAACACTAAATATTGAGAATATATGAACGTTGCTCCTCTACTGCAGACCACCTCCTTGATTGACATCTTCTATAATCGAGCAAGAGCAACAAAGATGCAACAACACTGCGAAACACAAACGCAAAAAAACAAATAACAAGTAAAAAACATCCACATATTCGATATAATATCACTGTTCTGCAGAACTTTTGCTGTAGAACTCTGCCTCCATCTGACACTTGCTGCTCCGTCAACAGCACTCTGCCCCACTAAGTTTGTGCCTCGTCTGCATGAAGCAGAGCTTCGTAATTCACACAAAAGTGCAGATTCTAACCATTGGAATCATTTCTATAGTTTGAAAATGTCCAGTGGGCCACATTGAAATGTCCCACTGGGGTGAGTTTTTCCTTGCCCGTATGTGGGCTCTGTACCGAGGATGTCGTTGTGGCTTGTGCAGCCCTTTGAGACACTTGTGATTTAGGGCTATATAAATAAACATTGATTGATTGATTGATTGATTTAATATTAACTGCTTTTTTATGCAGTTTTGCAAGACCTGTGTCACATGACTTCAAACTTGACACCTCATTGGCTGGTTCTGAAACAGGATCGATTGCTTCGGTCTTAATTTACCGGAAGTGAGTCTTGTCTTTTGAAGCAGCAAATTTTTCGACACTGAATTTTTATACACAAAATTTTTTTAAATTGAATTTTCATACACTGATTTTTTTTTTACACAAAATTTTCTACATTGAATTTTTATACACTGAATTTTAAAACCCTGATTTTTTTTTCAATGGAATTGTCAGCATAATTTGATGTAAAAAAATGAAGTTCACAAAATTAAAAGGCAAAAAATTCAGTTACATAAATTCAGTGTCATAAAATAGCTTTTGTAATAAAGACACAGATTAACCTCCATACTGCAGTACACCACCACAAAAAGGTTGAAACAACTGCAGGACTCTGTTGTCTTTTTTTTTTATTTTTTTTTTTTAGTGTAGGCTAATGCCAGTGTGAGTAACAGAGACACAGCAGAAGGACAACACCTAATCATACTCGATCATTTGTCTTCATGTCTGCGTCTAACATTAGTTAGAAATTATGTGAACAATATCTTATTACAGGGGTGTCCAAAGTGCGGCCCGGGGGCCATTTACGGCCCGCAGCGTGATTTTTATTGGCCCGCGACACATTCTAAAGACAAACTAAACAGGTCCCAAATTACAACAAAAAACTAAATCAATTAAATTAGAACAAAAAACTATGAAAAATTCAACGGGACCAAATCCCCTCAAAATGGGACCTGAAAACCAAAATGGCCGACAACCTGAGCGTCTTACTGTATCAGGTCTTTGATGATTTCCGTGTGTCCTGTCCTTGTCCCTTTAGGGGCTCCGTAGAAAAGTACCGAAAAGTATCACAATAATTTTAGTACCTGTACCAAAATATTGGTATCGTGTGTCCTGTCATGATGAAAAATTTCTTGTGAGACATGATATGTTTTTGAGTGTACTAAAGCCCTCAAAAGCGTTTCAGTTGACGGTATAATAGCAATATTAGTAAATACAAGCTTACTTTAGAGCACAGTTAACATAAAAACAAATAAAATAATTATTAAAATAATCATGAATGATTTTATTGCTTTGTTATCTATAACACAAAGCTAGGATGTAGAAGTGTTTTTCAAATGTTAGCATATGTTCACCCACATTGTTTTGGTTTGAGTATTTTTCATTTACAAAATGTATAAAAGTGGCCCTCGCGTCCTTCAATTTTTCTCTATGTGGCCCTCGCTGGAAAATGTTTGGACACCCCTGTCTTATTAGGAAGATGATGTTACACATAGTAGACAGGCAGTTGAAGCAAAGCACATTGGAGTGATTCAGGAAGCTGGTGAGGACATCATAAATCACTGAAAACATTTATGTTGCCTATAACATACCAAATTTGAACAAAGCAAAGACTGTAATACAGTCAGGGAAGAGATATGAGTGCCAGTAGGAGCTTCAGGGTGTGAGGTTGGATCATAATCATTAAAAAATATATTATTAAATATAATAGATCCAGAAAGGAGAACATATGATGACAGATGGTAAGTAGATTTTTTTAGACATGCATTTTTATTATTTATTTCATTAATTTTACCATTCTATCGCTTTGTTGGTAAGGTATCAAGTTTCCAATTTAATGTTAAACTCATTCCCATGCCCTTGTTATGGTGAAAATAATCAGATTACATTTAATAATCTTAAAGTACACCAACTATTGAATTTAAAGTTGAACTGAAGCTTAATTATTTTACATGTCGATCTTATACTACTTATTCTGTGAAACAGGACTTTGCTGTTCTTTGATCTGACCTGAGTAAGAGTCAAATTCACAACAACTCCGACTTTTGATTTAGCAACCCTGAAAGCACAGCAAGAAGATATCTCTGAATACACTTGGATGCTATTATCAGCCATAAATTGTTCTGACACTAAAGACCTTTTTGGGGTCTATTACAAGACCCCAAAAGAACAAGTGCCACCTCCAGTCTCCACAGGATGCTGGGTCTCGAGGAAACAACATTGCCACAACTGGAACTAACCATGCTGGTTAGGGCCGTTCCAGGTAGCAATGTCCGCTAATTATGGACTAAATGTTTGGCAAACCCCTGACAAATGAAGCAAATTTTGCCACAAATCTCAGTGTACGCGCCTACTGAGTGATCTTTAAGAAAAATCATAAAGCACCTGAGAAACATTGCAAGTGACTTAAAAAATTAGGTACGAAAAGATGATGGATGTGATGAGGATGTGAATGGGAGATTGAGAATAAAACTGAAAGTATGTGTGAACCTTGTGATGAACCGATTGAATGTGAGAGGGACATCCTCCAACAATTTGAGTTAAAGACAGGGTGTGGTAAGCCCTTTTGCCGCATGGGACGAAGTGAGACTATAGGACTGATCACCCTGAGGATCATTGCACTCCTAGTTATGATTTCAGTCTTGGTTTTTGCTCCACAGAGCCGGATTTTCCGCAAACAACCCATCACTCTTACATTGAATACTGTACTGAAAAGTCTCATAAATCTTCACTTCATTGGGATTTGCATTGCAACAAGTGCATACCTATTAAGGCTTTTGTAGTTTATTATTGGGTATTAAAAAAAGGCCATATAAAGTAAGATAGTTAAGCAGGGCTGCCAAGTTTCAGAAAATGACGAGAGTGAGACTTTCGTGGCATGATGCGTTTGAAAGAAAATTGACCTTCTTCTACTCCGATTTGGCCTGTTTCAACGTCGATTTATGCCTTAAGACTGATGTTCTCACCTCTAACACCTCTCCCTGCACTGTGGCCTCCTAATGCTAGTCTATGATCTCCACTGCTTTCTCTGCTCGCTCTTCTGTCTCATCCTCTGCATCTGTGTTTTCAGTGCTCATTGTCCTCAATCTCTTCTGATCTCTCTTCATCTTCCAGTGTTGCCAACTCCACAGTAAGTCTTAAAAGTTGTTAGAAGTCGCTAAATGACATCATTGCCTTACCTTATTTGCACAATTGATTACAATGGATGCTACAGGAGAGGAATAACGTAGTGTGAGACATAAAAATTAAGTTAAAAAAATGCTAATTATGATTAGAATTGTAAATAAATTGTATTCGGTTGATTCTTAGTTTAGTTGTATTTTTGTATTTATGTTTTACATCGTTTCAAATTTGATGAAAAGACTAAGGGCTTGTGACGTTCACGAACTAACCAAATCTATTGACTGGACATAACATGAACGATAGGTTTATTTTTATTTAAAGCATGACAGTGATGACACATTTACATGAATCTCACACTGTAAACAAACGCAGAAACAGGGGCAGTTTTACGCAGAGTGGGTGTGGGTCTCCTCTGTGCTCTGACTGGAATAGGATGGACTTTATTGTCATTGCACTTAAAAGTACAAGGAAATGCGTTTTCAGTACAAGCTGTCTAAGAGCTGACATGCATTAGACGAGGCACCACCCTTGAGGAAAAGGCTTAGCTGCCGCTTGTTCGTTGAGGACATTAGAGTGATACGCGCGTTCATGTCTCCAAAACATCCAAAACAGTTGCTAGATTTAGTATTAGTAGGAAAGATACTACATTTAGCAAGAAAGTCGCCAAGTTGACAACACTGCGCTGAGGTGTGAGTGAAAAATAGAGACGCCAAGACTCGCTTTAGGTTGCTTCTGATTGGTTAACATTGCGTGGTGCCGTCTGTGGTTGGCTAGATTTAGGCACAATAGCTTATGGATTGCTTCTTTTCTGTCAATCAATCAGTACTCGTACTGCCACATGTTGCATGGAAAAAAGTTTATTATTCTAAAAAAAAATTTAGAGTAGTGAATGGGAAAATATAATCATAAAAATGTCTAGTGTTGCGTAACTCTTACACTCAAAGCGTGAGGGTTGGCAGCCCTGGTTAAGAAACAGGTAACATGAATGCAACATTGCTCAACCTACAAATGTTTACAAAGTAAAAGGAAGAACTATGATAAACTTCTTGTACCTATGTAAAATAAGATGTTATTCATCACATAATGTGAATCATAACTGACTATTTAGAAAGAGAACTGTTGTATTCAGAATGAATTGATGTAATTATGTACAAATTAAGACCAGGAAGTGAAAATATGTGTTAGTACTGGAATTGCTATGAGGTAGAAAATGGGTAAGATTATATAAACTTTGCTTCTTCCTACTCCATTTCGGACATGTTGTAAATAAATGAAAATATGTGTTGTATTATATAGAAATTTTACACGTGTTCGGGATAAACTTCAACCAACCAACCATCATGTCACTGGTTTGCAGTGGGCTGATCCGGTGCTACACTTCCGGTGGAGACGTGGCTCTGTCCTGCTGCCATATTGACACCATCTAGCTAACTATCACACATACTCTCGTCAGCAGAAGCGTCGTACTTTGCCCATTTGGAGTCATTAAGATAATCAAACCAAATAAGACCAGAAACTGCAGGCCGACGCCCTAAGGATAGTAAAATAAAAATGGTGAGTAAGAATAATTGGATCCTAAAGTAAATACGTCTTGTCAGGCCTAGCACTTCAAAACATAGGCTAAGTAGCTAGCTAGCTAATGCGAGATAACAGTTAGCTTAGAGTTCACTCTTGATTAACTCAACGAATGTGTTATTATATTTTGTAACAAAAATCTGAGGCAGAGTATATTTGAGTCGTTCGAACTGAGTAATGACGCTGAATGAGCGGCAGTTATGTGTAGACTATGCTGACGTGAACTAGCTCGTTCCTGTGTGTAGCCGTAATCATTGCTAACGTCGTTACCTGCTGTCAGTTAAAAGTGCTTTTCCCTGACTTCCTTGAGACAACATTTTACTGATAAATATTTTTCTGAAGAAGATAATGCTCCGTAGTTTTTTGTTGTTTTTACAGTAAGTGTTCATTGGTGCATCATACATTATAACTTCACATCTAAGACATTTGGCAACATCGGCACCTTTCTTACAAATGCAGTATTGCTTTGTGTACTTGTGTTAACAATAGTTTATTTAGTATCAAATGTTTATAACATTTATGGCAACATACCTGCCATTATATTAAACAAAAAACTACAGTATAGTATAGGCTGCACTTGTATGTATGTCTGTCAGCACAGTGTTTGTTGTGTGAACAATATAGCATACTCTCATTTGCAGGTGCTGTTGGCAGCGGCGGTTTGCACCAAGGCTGGCAAGGCCATCGTTTCGCGGCAATTTGTTGAAATGACGCGGACACGAATCGAAGGTCTCCTTGCGGCATTTCCTAAACTAATGAACACAGGGAAGCAGCATACTTTTGTGGAAACGGACAGTGTCCGTTATGTGTATCAGCCACTGGAGAAGCTCTACATGGTCCTAATCACCACCAAGAACAGCAACATCCTTGAAGATCTTGAAACACTAAGACTCTTCTCTCGTGTGGTAAGCCTTTCTGTTAGATTAAATTGTCACTTTAGTCTGTATCCCGCTCAGGGCTGTGCGATTTAGGAAAATATATGACTCATGATTTTCTTGTTTAGAATTGAACTCACGATACTCAGACTGGTCATTGCCCAATGCTGCCTTAAAGAAATGTTTAAGGGTCTTCCTAGCTTTGCGCATGGAAGGTCCTAAAAGGACAGTTGACAGGGGATTTTAATATACATTTTTAAAAAGGCTAAAAATTATGCTCCGGTTCAAAACAGCTCACTCCCTCAGAAGTACGTTCATGCACATAATGAAAACATGTAAATTAATTAATGCGATTACTGTGACCGCAAGTTGATGGATGGCTTGCTGGTGGGTGGGAAGCGCGATGATGAAGTGTTGGACGTCTAGCCCAGGGGTCGGCAACCTTTACCACTCAAAGAGCCATTTTGACAAGTTTCACAAATTAAAGAAAACAATAGGAGCCACAAAACTCTTTTGAAAATTTAAAATGAAATAACACTGCATATAAAGCTTTTTATGCTTTGTGCTATGTTTTAACTAGGGGTCTCAGACACACGCCCCGGCCCGCACCTTAATATGAAAATGTAATGTTAGTGCGGCCCGCGAGTTTTAAATGAATGGCGCTTGATAGCGTCATACTTGCCAACCCTCACAATTTTTCCGGGAGACTCCCGAATTTCAGGGTGTGATGGTACTGCTTTTAGCACCCTCTACAGCCTGCTCAAACAGCGTACCTGCTCGGCCACATGTTGTATGCAGCTTCTGCTTGCACACGTAAGTGACAGCAAGGCATACTTGGTCAACAGCCACACAGCTTACACTGACGGTGGCCGTATAAAACAACTTTAATACTGCTACGTTACAAATATGCGCCACACTGTGAACCCACACCAAAAAAGAATGACAAACACATTTCTGGAGAACATCCACACTGTAACACAACATAAACACAACAAAACAAATACCCAGAATCCCATGCAGCCCTAACTCTTCCGGTCTACATTATACACCCCGCTACCACCAAACCCCGCCCCCCTCAACCGACGGACGGAGGAGGGGGGGGTTGATGTGTGGGGGGGTTTGCTGGTAGCTAGGGCTGCATGGGATTCTGGGTATTTGTTGTGTTGTGTTACGGTGCGGAGGTTCTCCAGAAATGTGTTTGTCATTCTTTTTTTGGTGTGGCTTCACAGTGTGGCTCATATTTGTAACGTAACAGTGTTAAAGTTGTTTTATACGGCCACTGTCAGTGTAAGCTGTGTGGCTGTTGACCAAGTATGCCTTGCTGTCTACTACGCGTGCAAGTATAAGCTTCGTACAGCATGTGGCCGGGCTGGCACGCTGTTTGTACAGGCTATAGAGGACAATAAATGCAGTGCTATTAGAGCAAGCCCTTAATTTAGTTGTTAGGGTGAAAATTGGAGAATATATGCCCCGGGAGATTTCTAGGAGAGCCACTGAGATCCGTAAGTCTCCTGGGTAAAACCGGGAGGGTCGGCAGGTATGCAGCTGGGCCGCATCTGAGTGGTCAAAGAGCCGCATGCGGCTCCGGAGCCGTGGGTTGCCGACCCCTGGTCTAGCCTGTAACAGTGCAGCTTGAGTCCTTCATTGAAATGACAGTGCACGTTTGGGATAGAGCTTGTTCAGTAAAAGACACAATTGTTGTTAGGGCGCGATGCCACAGGCTTCTTTCTGCCAAGGTGTCCGTGATAAATGTGCCTTCATTATCTCCCTCTGATCCAGTTGTGTGTAGCAATTTTAGAATATAACTCTGTACAGTGGCAATTATTCTAAAACTATGAGGGAAGCTCAACTTCCACCAAAATATAAAAAAATAGTGGTCAAATATTTACTATTGTTTTTACATTTCATTGGCCAAATATGCGTTCAACTTTTGTTTATAATCTGCTACTTTCGCGATATTTGATGCGACTTTCCTCTCATTCATTGTGGTAGCGTCAAGTGTTGAAGCCGAGTCTCCATAGCAGCATAACTAAACAGTCTTTGTTTTGCCTATCGTACGCAGAGCATCTTTGCAATTGTATGAGAAGTGGGCTTGACCTCAGCTGGCCTGGACGCTGAGCATAATGATTGGAAGATCTGTCTGAGGCTGATTCCTATATGATTGACAGTAAAGTCAGCGAATCAGCAACTTAAAATCGTTGCACCCCTAATTAATCTTAATTAGGGGTGCAACGATTTTAAGTTGTGACAGATCTTGTCTCACTTGAAGACATAGCATGAAGAACAGTCCAGAGACCGTGTTAAAATTTTACAAAGTTTTACCGCAAAACTACAAAATGATGAAAAGAAAAACACACCAAACGAGCCTAACAAAGTGTCTATGACCAGCAGTCCCACATACACAAATAAATTACAAATGCCATCTCTAAATTCAGATACATAGACATGCCCTCTTATTGATTGTGAATCGAAAATCGATTCTGAATCCAATTGTTACCCCAAAAATCGGAATCGAATCGTGAGGTGCCCAAAGATTTGCACCCCTAATACCTTGTGGCGATCCAAAGCACCGCCACACAACCGACGTCGAGTTAGCTTTTTTTTTTAGCAATAGCATCTTTGGAGGATAACTACAAGTCACGGCTTGGTGAATTTTACCGCTACGTTCGATCACCGCAAGTGGAACTGTAAAAGGTCAACTCTTCCTGTTTGAGTTATTTTGCTCACAGCTCACAGTAAACTACCGTATTTTTCGGACTATAAGTCACAGTTTTTTTCATAGTTTGGCCGGGGGTGCGACTTATACTCAGGAGCGACTTATGTGTGAAATTATTAACACATTACCGTAAAATATCAAATAATATTATTTAGCTCATTAACGTAAGAGACTAGACGTATAAGATTTCATGGGATTTAGCGATTAGGAGTGACAGATTGTTTGGTAAACGTATAGCATGTACTATGTTATAGTTTTTTGAATGACTCTTACCATAATATGTTACGTTAACATACCAGGCACGTTCTCAGTTGGTTATTTATGCGTCATATAACGTACACTTATTCAGCCTGTTGTTCACTATTCTTTATTTATTTTAAATTGCCTTTCAAATGTCTATTCTTGGTGTTGGGTTTTATCAAATAAATTTCCCCCAAAAATGAGACTTATACTCCAGTGCGACTTATATATGTTTTTTTCCTTCTTTATTATGCATTTTCGGCCGGTGCGACTTATACTCCGGAGCGACTTATACTCCAAAAAATACGGTACCTGAAATTGATCATGATCATATAATCGCCCAATGTCTATTAAAAAGGCATTGTTTTCTTTCTGCTGGTTAGACTTTATATTTGTGCGTGTTATCTATGCAAACACTCTGACATAGATGATTTATTTCACTAAATCTCACATCTGGCATTTTTTAATTCACCATATTTCAAATATAGGCTTATACCTATATTTGTATTCATACATGGAAATGATATCCCCTTTATGCTTATCCAGATACCAGAATACTGCCGTGTGCTGGAGGAAAGTGAAATATCTGAGCACTGTTTTGACCTGATCTTCGCTTTCGATGAAATTGTGGCGTTAGGCTACAGAGAAAATGTCAACCTGGCTCAAATCCGCACCTTCACAGAGATGGACTCTCATGAGGAGAAGGTTTTCCGTGCGGTCAGAGAGGTGAGTTTAATTCTGGCTTTGGTTCTTTAAATGTACTCCTGATTAGGTAATACCATAACTGTCAACCTTCCCAGTTGAAATTGTAGAAGCTTTGTGTAAATATCTTGACAAATAGAATTATTATCTTGATTTACCTAAAGAAGAGCAGGTAGTTTCTCACACATCCTAATGATTTCGTAAAATTGAGTAAGACTTCACGTGAGCTAGCTTGAAAAATGTAGGAGCCGTGTAGAAGGCCAGAATTTTTTTTAAATTTTCATTTATGCAATATCACAGGGTTCCCAATAAGATGCCTTATATTGTACACGCTAACTGTAAATTGTGAGTGTTAGAAGAGATGCCACAGTGGTATCACGTACGTGCAATATTTTTATTGGAAAACTGTGAAGAAATTTTAAATCCCTATTTTAACCCATTTTCCTTGGAAATTTCCCATATTTTGAAATGCAAATGTTGTAACAGGTATAGTTAATACAGATCTATCAATGACTATCAGGCATTAAGAGTCAACACATGGACATATATTGATACTTTTTTGCTTGTCTCTGATAAGTTAAAAAAGCTTTGATTAGAATTTTGTTGGTTCAATGACTCGTTTGAGTTAAATGCTCTTAAGTTAAATGCTTCAAGAGAGCACACATGAGAGCGGTGTACCTATTGGTGATGTGGCCTATGTTTGTGGTGGGGACAGCGGAGTTCCGAGATACATAGCTCAAAGAATAACAACAAGGTGGAAAGAGAACAAAGGGCCCAAATAAGGTGACAGGTTTAACTGAAAAAGATCAACATTGTGGTGAAATGTTAGCACTATCAAATGGAGCTGGAATTTCACAAAAGCACTACATAGATGCTGTGTCACAATTCCTGCACATTTAAGAATAGCAAACAACCAGATACATGGTAAACGATTATTTTGGCAGCGAACCACATCTTATGTTTGACTTGCATTCCGGATGTTTTATTCAAATACATGGGGGCATGTAAGGACATGCTAGCCTCTACAGATTGTATGTTAATGCTAACAAGTTTTTTTTGTCCGAAAAACATTCCTCCAATTAATACCTTTTCAAATGTTAAATTGTTAAATACTTCCTCTCAATTTATCATACTTCATCAGTGTTGTTTTGCCTAGACTGCCCCTCTCCGCTATTGTTCTAGCGCAGTGATTCTCAAAATGTAGTGGTACGCGGGCTCCATCTAGTGGTACGCCAAAGAATCACTTGATTAAATATAGTTATGCTCCTATGCCAACAGGTTGTATTCAGTCACAAGAGTTTTTAATGGAAGTAAACAAAGTGTTGGGGCACCAAACCAATATGGCTCCTGTGCAGCAGAGTGTGAACAATCTGAGTACGCAAGGGCATTACAAACTTGATCATACTATTAAAAGCAGATACAAGCAAAAAAACAACAACTATGCAATGGAATCTATCTCTATATACGTTATCAAAAAACGTTTTGTCGAGTGATCTCAAGGATTATCTGTCGGGAACAGATATCTGGTACTCCAGACGTCATTCTACACGGCAAACAGATGAAAATTTGAAAAAGCCTGAAGGTCTACAAGTTAGTTGTACGTGGCTGGGTCAAGGAAGTTGGTATCAAGACTCATGCATCATTTTTGCTCGGGTAAGGTTGCATTTCATGATTTAACTTGGCTTCAACAGTGATAATCGAAGACCAAAACACAAATGAAGGACTGTGCTACCAAAGCAAACATGATAGCGGTGTGGCAACATTACAAAGTCGAGCAGCCTACAAGACGCACTGCAACATGCAAACTTTACAATATCTTTGTTTCAAGGGGTGGCACACATGGAGGACGTTTCAATTCAAGCAACTTAATAAAGCATTTGAAAGCTCGCCATGCAGACGCGGGACAAAAACAATAAACCCTGACAAATGTGCTTGCATGGTCGTAAATACATGACCGAAACAGCTTTTCCCAACCTGACTGTTGGCGAACTCATCTCCACAAAATTACAAGGCGCAAACTTTTGTCAGCCGCACGACAAGATATTCGTAGCAGGGATGTCACGTCTTTATCAGTCATTATCTTAACACAGTGGTTCTCAAACTTTTTTTGTCATCCCCCACTTTGGACAAGGGGGAGTTTTCAAGCCCCACCTGCCCCCATCGCCCCAACAGAACGCCAATGCCAAGCTTAACATTTTCAAATTTATTGAACATCAAGTAACATCAAGTTGTATACATTCAAAGTCAATAACATAAAATAACATCAAGTTCAATAATAAATAAAATAACTGTGCAGCTGTGGTATAACTTGCATCAAGTTCAATAATAAATAAAATACCTTGCATCAAGTTCAATAATAAATAAAACAAAAGTGTTATAACTTGCATCAAGTTCAATAATAAATCAAAAAAAGTGTTATAACTTGCATCAAGTTCAATAATAAATCAAAAAAAGTGTTATAACTTGCATCAAGTTCAATAATAAATAAAAAAAAGTGTTATAACTTGCATCAAGTTCAATAATAAATCAAATAAAAGTGTTATAACTTGCATCAAGTTCAACAATAAATCAAATAACTTGCATCAAGTTCAATAATAAATAAAATAAAAGTGCCACTTTGCAATCTTTGCACAAAAAAAAGGAGGAGCTATATGCATTTGGCAAGACAGGGCAAGTGAACATGAGTTTTACAGTACTCCAGCATTAGTGGCTGCAATGAGCCTGTTTTGCACTGCACAGCTTTTCAAATCGGGGTTGCAGGCTTGACACTGCCACTGTTAAAACCTCATTGAGTTCGGGGCTGAGCTGCCTTGACGCGAGTGCTTCCCGGTGAATGACACAGTGTGTCCAATGCGCATTTGGCGCAACCCTCTTTATTAGAGCCTGCAGCCCGTTTCTTTACCCTGCCATGGTCTGTGCGCCATCAGAGCAAAAGCCCACACAGTTTTCCCATTTAAGGTCATGTTCTTTGAGGAAACTGTCCATTATCTTGAACAGCTCATCAGCAGTGGCTCTATTTTTTATGTATTTGCAAAACAGCAAATCCTCGCACAGTGACTCGCCATTCACAAAGCTTCCGCTTAGCCCCGCCCCCATTAGTTACTGTTGCTATGTCTGTCAAACTTTCGCTCCTACCTAGAAATTTAAAGCCTACAGGATAAATTAGTAATTTACATTTATTTATATAGCGGATTTCACAGACAGAATCACAAAGTGATTAACAGTGTGTAAAGAAAATGAAAGCATAGTAAAAAAAAAAATCTAAGAATATAATTTAAAAAAAAAAAAATTAAAGTGAAATTTCCTCCCGTTCCTCGCGCCCCACATGTCACGTCTCTATTCCCCACCAGTGGGGCGCGCCCCACACTTTGAGAAACGCTGTCTTAACAGCACATTGGGTCGGCCAGGGGGCTCTAGCATCTAATACAGGGGTGGGCAATTAATTTTTACCGGGGGCCGCATGAGCAACCCGAGCACTGCTGGAGGGCCACACCGACAATATTTCAATTAAGTTTTGCACAAATTATTTTTGATATACCGTAAGATAGATAATAATAATAATAATAATATTTTCATTTAACCTAACTTATCTTTATACAAAAGCAGATGGCTTTTGATGGTTATATTTTTAACACTTTCTTACACAACACTTCCTGATGTATATTACAATACAAAAATTTCAATTTCTGTCACTTCATCCTGCATCCTCTTTGTTGTGAACGTAGCACGTCTGTAAGGTGATTGGCGAAGAAGGAAGAAGCGTTGCTGTTGCGGAAATGAGGAGTGAGGATTGGTTTTCCTTTTGGAAAGAACGAGATAAGTTGAGCTGTGTTAGTATAGCATGCTCAATAAAAGTTTAAAAAGAACGTCAGACTTGGTGTGCACTTCTTCTGGACGCTACAATTGATGTCACAAGTGGGATGAAATGCCTCCCAGTTCGCCTTGCCATCAAACCTGGGAGTCTTCATTGAGGGCGGAATTCCCCCCGTGGCAAGCAGCGTGGCTGCACCTGTAAACGCTCTCTCTCTCTCTCTCTCTCTCTCTTTCCGGCGAGCTCCTCACGTGGCACGTACCTCCCGATGACGTAGCACACAAGCAGCGCAGTATGCGCAAAGTTTTACTTCTGACACCAATTGTAGCGTCCAGAAGTGCACAGCAAGTCTGACGCAATTTTTTAACTTTTATTGAGCAAGCTATACTAACACAGCTCAACATATCTCGTTCCTTCCACACGCACGTCTCCTCACTTCTCATTTACACAACTCAAGAAGACAACATCTACTTCAGCAGGTCGTTACACTATATTCTTTAAACACAGCAACGTGTGTACCACAAATAAGCACACGGCTTTACCTTTACTTGGCAGTCCATGTCTTTTTTAAAACACGCCATTCGTCATCAACTTTTCTCTTTTTAGCGTCTCTGGGATAACCGCTGTGCGCCTTCCCTCACAGGACATACGCACATATAACACTTTTCAAAATAAAAGCAGCACAGTTGTATTGCACGCACGACAAAGATGTTTTTTTAAATGTATTTTGTATTTGTGATTGCCGCTGCGCGCACGAGCATACGTCCACACGGAAGTAATACAAATAACGCTTTTCAAAACAAAAGCAGCACTGTTGTATTGCACACTCGAAATAGATACTTTTTTAAATGTATTTTGTAATTTATAATTGGCCTCACGCGGGCCGGACAGGGACTTACAAAGGGCCAGGTGCGGCCCGCGGGCCGCAGAATGCCCAGGTCTGATCTAATAGATAAAAAACTTTAGTAAGTTTTCTTGTATTTTTACAGAATTTCTATGCAGGAAATGTCTTCCAAAGCATCTCAAAAATGGTAAAATCTCTTCAACTTCAGGGGACGATCCCCCCTGGACCCCCAAAAGGGCCACTTTGACCCCAAGCTGATATTTTTCAATTCCTCTATTTATTTATTTATTTTTACGTCACTGGTATCTGTGTACCTATATTTAGGCAACACCTTTTTTTACTTATTTAAAATACACGCTGAAAGTGTTTTATCTGACAACTTTATTAATTGAACAAATTAATTGATATATTACAAAAATAATTGATAGCCACAGCCCTACTTGTGGAGGATGACTTCCATATATTTCAGAAGTTGTTGGAGATGAATAAATATGACATTTTTCTGTTTAATAAATTGATGCCAACTCAAATCTTTTGCATGACTTTTGAGCAGTTCTTCTCAAATATTGGGGCAGGCCCCCTTGAAAGACCTCTAAAGTAAATGGTAAGGGATAGAGTAGAAAACAGCCAGTGGTGAAATATTATTTTAGAAGTTATTAAAATATGGTAGGAATGTCCCGCCGCTCTGCCTCACCCACACGCTCCTTCTTGGTACCATCACACAAGTGTACTGCCGCCCCTCAAAATACCATAGCTGGAATTTTTGCCTTCTTCCTTAATCTACCACGTGAAAAATAAAATGTTGCATCAACTCCTTGAAATTGCCATAATATGCCAGGACTGACACCAACACGGACCTGGTCCATGTTTACTTTTGTAAACACAGGACTCCGCGTATGACATCTAATGTTTTGTGTGCATGCGTGTCAGTTCATGAACGCATTCGGTTAACATTAAACATACATAGAATTTGCATATTTTACAGTAATATGAAAGACTTCATAAAAAACGATTGATGTAACAAAAAATCTAAATTGGGCTGCACACTTTGCAGTGTGGACAAAGTCAGAGACTCCTAAATGCATAATCAACAAAGTCAAAATCAAGACATGAAATTTAATCAAAGTGATCCCTCCTCTACACGTGATACAGAAAGTAGATGAGCAATTGTAAACGGTTGTAATGTAGAGGCAGAACAAGATCGGACTGTCATCAATCCTAAAATTATTAATTATTCATTTAACATGCTTTGTGTTTTGGCCCCTTCTGTGATTGGGTTTGACACCCCTAACTATATTACCCAGCACCTAAACCTTTGTTTTGTTGACTCATAGACTCAAGAACGAGAGGCCAAGGCAGAGATGAGGAGAAAGGCTAAGGAGTTGCAACAGGCTAGAAGGGATGCTGAGCGATCTGGCAAGAAGGTGCCAGGTTTTGGTGGTTTTGGCAGTGCTGGCATGACCAGTATCTCTTCTGGATCTATCATTACGGACACCATTGTTGAACCTGAAAAACCCAAGAACACACCCACTACAGTCAGGTACAAGACAATCAAAATCAACAGTTGAACAGTACTCGTTATTCTGCTTATCTCTTGAATGGTTGAGAGATGATAGACTGTTGGAGAACCTTAAATGACATTTTTTTCCCTATTTGCCTTCTTTTTTTGCTTTGTCCAGACCAAGTGGACCAAGTAAGGCACTGAAGCTAGGTGCTAAAGGGAAAGAGGTGGACAATTTTGTGGACAAGTTAAAGTCAGAGGGTGAAACCATCATGCCATCCACTGGCAAGAGAGGCTCGGATGTTTCTAAAGCTCTACCACCACCAGTGAATGTCGAAAGGTACGGACGCATTCGGCTTCTCTTTCGGACTTGGAGAGTTAGAGACGGACTGATAATGCATCATAGAATTAAAAAAGATTTTAAGTAATATTTTTGCATTTTGTAGAAATTGGTGTTGTAGTTGTTCTTTAACATTAATTACCACATTTTCAGCACTATAAAGTGCACCCACAAAATTTAAGATAATTTTTTTTTTCCGTATACAAAACCCAAAACCAGTGAAGTTGGCATGTTGTGTAAATCACAATACAATGATTTGCACATCCTTTTCAACTTATATTCAATTGAATACACGACAAAGACAAGATATTTAATTTTCGAATTGAGAAACTGAATTTTTTTTTTGCAAATAATCATTAACTTAGAATTTATTGGCAACACACTGCAAAAACGTTGGCACAGGGACATTTTTACCACTGTATTACATTGCATTACATTGCCTTTCCTTTTAACAACACTCAGTAATCATTTGGAAACTGAGGAGGCCAATTTTTGAAGCTTTTCAGGTGGAATTCTTTCCCATTCTTGCTTGATATACAGCTTGATATACAGCTTAAGTTGTTCAACAGTCCGGGGTCTCTGTTGGGGTATTTTACGCTTCATAATGCACCACACATTTTTCAATGGGAGACAGGTCTGGACTACAGGCAGGCCAGTCTAGTACCTGCACTTTTTTACTAGGAAGCCACGCTGTTGTAACACGTGCAGACTGTGGCTTGGCATTGTCTTGATGAAATAAGCATGAAAAAGAAGTTTCTTGGATGGCAACATATGTTGCTCCAAAACCTCTATGTACCTTGGCGCCTTCACAGATGTGTAAGTTACCCATACCTTGGGCGCGAATACACCCCCATACCAACAGAGATGCTGGCTTTTGAACTTTGCGCCTATAACAATCCGGATGGTTCTTTTCCTCTTTGGTCACACAACGTGGCACACAATGTCCACAGTTTCCAAAAACAATTTGAAATGTGGACTTGTCAAACCACAGAACACTTTTCCACTTTGCATCAGTCCATCTTAGATAAGCTCGGGCCCAGCGAAGCTGGCGGCGTTTCTGGGTGTTGTTGATAAATGGCTTTCGCTTTGCATAGTAGATAGAGTTTTAACTTGCAGTTACAGATGTAGCGACCAACTGTAGTTACTGACAATGGTTTTCCGAAGTATTCTGAAGCCCATGTGGTGATATCCTTTCCACATTGATGTCGCTTGTTGATGCAGTACCGTTTGCAGGATCGAAGGTCATAGGTATTGCCGCTTACTTGCAGTGATTTCACCAGATTCTCTGAGCCTTTTGATGATATTGCGGACTGTAGATGGTGAAATCCCTAGATTCCTTGCAATAGATCGTTGAGAAATTTTTATTTTATGCTTATTTTGATTATTGTTTCTCAGATGTTTGTACATGTTGCAGTTAATAAATAAAGGTTTATTTATTTAAAAAAAAAAAATTGCCTCTGCGCATAGCATAGATCCAACGAATCGATGACTAAATTAATCGCCAACTATTTTTATAATCGATTTTAATCGATTTAATCGATTAGTTGTTGCAGCCCTAGTTGCAAAATTAGTTATTTACACAAAAAGTTTTTTGTAAATGTTAATTTATACACCTTAAAGGCCTACTGAAATGATTTTTTTTTATTTAAACGGGGATAGCAGATCTATTCTATCTGTCATACTTGATCATTTCGCGATATTGCCATATTTTTGCTGAAAGGATTTAGTATAGAACAACGACGATAAAGATCGCAACTTTTGGTATCGGATAAAAAAAGGCTTCCCCCTACTGGAAGTAGCGTGACGTAGTCAATTGAACATATACGCAAAGTTCCCTATTGTTTACAATGATGGCCGCATGAAGTGAGAGAGATTCCGACCGAGAAAGCGACGATTTCCCCATTAATTTGATGAAGAAAGATTTGTGGATGAGTAAAGTGCAAGTGAAGGACTAGTGGGGAGTGGAAGCGATTCAGATAGGGAAGATGCTGTGAGAGCCGGGGGTGACCTGATATTCAGCTGGAAATTACTAAAACAGTAAATAAACACAAGACATATATATACTCTATTAGCCACAACACAACCAGGCTTATATTTAATATGCCACAAATTAATCCCACATAAAAACACCTAGGTGTTTGTTATGCTAGCTACTAGCTCGAGCTAGTTATAGCTCGAGCGGGTAATATGGACGGGATCCCGTATATATAACCAGCCAATACAATTCAAACACCTGCAAAACACACACACTCACTCAGCCCAAAGAACCGTTCACCTAACCCAAGGTTCATAAAGCTTATATATTTAACCAAAGTTACGTACACGACACGCACGTACGGGCAAGCAATCAAATGTTTGGAAGCGCGCGGGTGGGACCTGATATTCAGCTGGGAATGACTACAACAGTAAATAAACACAAGACATATATATACTCTATTAGCCACAACACAACCAGGCTTATATTTAATATGCCACAAATTAATCCCGCATAACAAACACCTAGGTGTTTGTTATGCTAGCTACTAGCTACTAGCTCGAGCTAGTTATAGCAAGCGATCAAATGTTTGGAAGCGTACTCACGGTATCGCGTCTGCGTCTGTTAACGAAGTCAAAGTCCTCCTGGTAAGAGTCTCTGTTGTCCGAGTTCTTCGATCTTGACTGCATCTTTCAGGAATGTAAACAATGAAACACCGACTGTGTTGCGTTGCTGACTTCCCTCGCAAAATACTCCGCTTCGCACCGACTTTCTTCTTTGCTTGCTCAGCTTCTTTCTCCATAATGCAATGAACAAATTGCAACAGATTCACCAACACAGATGTCCAGAATACATCCAGAATGAGATGAAAACAGCAATTTTGTATTGGATTCAATGGAGTCCGAATACTTCCCCGGGAAATTTAAAATTGCACTTTATAAGTTAACCCGGCCGTATTGGCATGTGTTGCAATGTTAAGATTTCATCATTGATATATAAACTATCAGACTGCGTGGTCGGTAGTAGTGGGTTTCAGTAGGCCTTTAATTGCTTCTAAACAGCGCTTGCAACTTGGCAGTAAAACGTCTGATCAAACAAAACTGCAGTCATCGTCATGGACCCATTAGTTGCGGAAGCGAGATCTCCAATCAGCTAAACAGACTCTGTAAGTCCATGGTGATGTTTTGGTGAATTTACTGAGGAATTTGTGAAACTGAAACAATACAAAAATAAGACCATTGTAAGTTAATAACAATAACACAGGCACTTGTAAACGTCTTAGCATATTTGCTAATGCTAACGAACATTACTAGCTTGATTCCATTACGATAGGACGTACAAATATGCATGAAAACACTCCTACAGATATCACACATGGGACGGTTTAGTCAGTATAATCGGTTTTAGTTATATTGTAAAATTTAACAAATGTTGCTTGGAGTGATGAATGAAGAATATATACAAGTAGGAACGCTATGGACTTCTAGAAGACAGAACGGCATTTGTACTTCCGGTTGAAAGCACTAAACAGTAGGAAATACTGTAGGCGTTCAACTAGGGCTACTCGATATATCGCGGGTTTGTCTCTGTGCGATATAGAAAATGACTATATCGTGATATTCGAGTATACGTTCTCACGCAGTTGCTTTTAGCTGCTGGCATTAGACTACAGGCTCTTCTCACTCTTTCTTGCCTCTCCTTCTCAAGACAAGCGCACCTTCTTACATAAGTCACATACTGTCACGTCATACGCCCTCGCATGAGAGGTAGCAGCATGGGTAACATTAGCTGTGATGCTAGCGGAGTGGTAATACGAGAGAGAGAAGGTGCGAATCTGGTAACAAATGAAGGAAGAATTCATTCCTAAGAAAAACAGCACGGGGTCCATCGTCTGGCGGTGGTTTGGCTTCAAACGGGAATATGTCGAACAAGTATGCGACAAAAGCGTTGTTAGAAAAAGTAGGCCATATCGCCCAGCCCTAATGTAGACACATAAAATGATCATACTGCTGTGACTATATGCATCAAGTGTTCATTCAGGCTAAGGCAAAACATCGAGATATATATCGTGTATCGCGATATGGCCTAAAAATATTGATTAAAAAAGGCCATATCGCCGAGTCCTACGTTCAACCCACAACACCTACTGTGAGCGGACTTGTCAAAAAGATGGCGCCATAGCACAAACAATTACACACGTTTTCAGTGTCTATTGAAAAGTATTTGAATTCAAAACATTATGGCCGAGAGCAAAGAAAAATCCATAAACTAGCCTTACTGTTTTATAAAAGTAGCGGCTTATAGTCCGAAATTGACAGTAATTAAATAATTGATTGACTCATTAGAAAGACTTGAAAAAAAACCCATAAAATAAATAGAACAAACACAAAAATAATTAGTCCCACAACACTAATTTCTATCTTTTAGCCGTCTTTAACTGTTTTGTACGTACTAGGTATACTTATTACTGCAATTTTCACTTTTTTTTACACAGTGTACATCTGCGTGTGGAAGAGAAGATATCACTGACTTGTGGGCGTGACGGCGGGCTGCAGAACATGGAGCTGCTGGGGATGGTAACACTCCGCGTTACTGATGACAAGAATGGACGCATCCGACTCATTATTGTTAATAATGACAGTAAAGGATTACAATTGCAAGTAGGTTTTTTTCTGTGATATAAACACATCCTTGTACAACCCCTCTGGGAGACAAAACATGTTCACTCCTTCTGAATTGAAATCCTAATGAGAAGTTGGCAATATTTATTTTATATCCTCATTACCAGTAAGTTGAAGGGTTATGTATAAGGGTTATGTATTAGGGCTATGTAGTTGGGCTGCACTGTTTTGAAAAAAAGCCTAATTGCGATTTTTCTCTCCAAAATTGTGATTTGATTTGCAATTTTTATATTTTATAGATAAAGATGTAAAAATGTGAAAATAACAAGTTAAGGAAATAATTTTACTTCTAGACTGTCACTTTACATTTTTGTGCCACACGTTAGTAATATGCAATAACCTACTTAAAAAAATATTTGGCTTTATGCTAGGCATGTTACGGTATTGAAGATACTGCTGTAATGCGCTTTCAAAGTCTTCACAATAACGCTGTGACGTGTGACTGTATCAAACAAAAATTGTGTCGTTTTTTTCTGCCGCATTCACTTTGGCCGTGTCTGAAAATCTCAAAATCCTTGGCGCAGTATGGAGCCGACAAGGTGGGGGGCGTGGAATACCGTAAGCAGGAAGTGAAGTGTGTTCGTAGAAGATGAGAGGAATTGTATTCCTGAAAAATTAATCAAAATCTACTGTTTGAGTTATGTTGCTAACAAACACAAACAGATCCTGGTGAAAACATAACCTCTTGGCTGAGGTAAGAAAATATGCAATCTTGTAAAGCAAATTTTGTCTGCAGCGTTTCCAAGGCGACACAATCACCAAAAACAACTGTACGCCACCGGAAATAGGAGTAAACTGAAAAGCTATTCTATAAATCTCAAATCCATCCATCCCTTTGATCATCATGGCGCCGATCACGGCTGCCTCTGTGCGCTCTGTTTTGTTTGTTTTTGTGCGTAAATTGTGTGTCCGCGTGCTCTTACACCCGCAAAGAGCTACTGAACATCAGATCCATCACCCCTGCGGACTTGTTACCGGTCATCTTAGCGTCAGTTGCGGATTTGGTCCATTCTTTGATCAAAAGAGGGAAACCGCACCGAAGAGGAAAGCGAGCTGGCGCCCTTGTCCGTCTCCGCAGACGGGGATTACGCACGCCCTTACCTGGCATCTTTCTCTCCAACGTCCGCTCACTTGCCAACAAGATGGACGAGCTAACGTTGCTGATGAGAAGAAACAAGGACTTTTCCTCATCTTGTGTTTTGTGCTTCACGGAGACGTGGCTGAGCGCGAGTGTCCCGGACAGCGCGGTTCAACTGGAGGGCTTTCATCTTCTCCGTGCGGACCGAGACGCGGGGCTCTCCGGCAAAAAAAGAGGCGGTGGAGTCTGCTTCTTCATCAACAACAGCTGGTGTACAGACGTGACGGTGATATCCCAACACTTCTCTCCTGCTCTGGAATATCTTTTCATTCACTGTAAGCCCTTTTACTCACCACGTGAGATTGTTTCATTCATACTGGTGGCTGTCTACATACCGCCCAGCGCGGACGTGCGTGACGCTCAGCGCCGTATGCCAGATCTTGCATGTGTAACGGTCTTTTCCGGACTCTCTTATCGTACCTGGTGACTTTAACAAGGGAAATTTGAGCCAGGAATTACCTAAGTATAGGCTGTTTATTAAATGCCCGACCAGAGAGGAGAACACTTTGGATCACTGTTACACCACAATAAGCAAGGCATATCATGCAGTCCCGCGCGCTGCTCTCGGACTATCAGATCACGTGATGGTGCACTTAATCCCTTCATACAGAGACTGAAACTGGCTAAACATGTTATGAGGACCATTAAGTGTTTCACCACCGAGGCTGTGGAGGAGCTGCGTGCATGTTTGGAGACGACAGACTGGGAGGCAATTGGAGCGGCCACGGACAATCTGGACGAGTATACGGACACTGTGACCTCATACATTTAGTCCAATGAGGTGCGCATCATTCCAACGCGCACCAGGGCTTGTTATAACAACGACATGCCCTAGTTCACACCCAAGCTCCGACAGCTGCGCAAGAAGAAGGAGGCTGCGTGGAGCAGCGGGGACTGGAGTACCTACAGAGAAGCGAAGTACCACTTCAACAGGGAAGTGGAGAAAGCTAAATCTGTGTACTCTAACCGTCTACAGGAACAGTTCCGCTCCAATGATTTTGCGGCCGTTTGGAGAGGGCTAAGGGCCCTTACGAACTATAAGCCCAAAGCCCCCCAGGCCCTGAATGACCGGACTCTCGCTCAGGGCTTCAACATACATTACTGTCGTCATGAACGGCCTTCAGCTCATCAAAGCTCTGCTCCCCCCACCATCACCCTCCCCACCAACGCCTGCACTTCATTAAAGGATTTAAAGGACTCCAAGGACATCACAGAACGCCAAGAACATCACAGGACTTTAAAGGCCAACTGAAATTATTTTTTTTTATTTAAACGGGGATAGCAGATCCATTCTATGTGTCATACTTGATCATTTCGCGATATTGCCATATTTTTGCTGAAAGGATTTAGTATAGAACGACGACGATAAAGTTTGCAACTTTTGGTCTCTGATTAAAAAAAAAAAGCCTTGCCCCTACCGGAAGTAGCGTGACGTCACTAGAGGAAGGGCTGCTCACATTTTCCTATTGTTTTCAATGCAGCGAGAGAGCTTCGGACCGAGAAAGCGACGATTACCCCATTAATTTGAGCGAGGATGAAAGATTCGTGGATGAGGAACGTGAAAGTGAAGGACTAGCGTGCAGTACAGGACGTATCTTATTTCGCTCTGACCGTAACTTAGGTACAATTGGATTCCACACTCTCTCCTTTTTCTATTGTGGATCACGGATTTGTATTTTAAACCACCTCGGATACTATATCCTCTGGAAAATGAGAGTTGAGAACACGAAATGGACCTTCACAGTGACTTTTATCTCCATGACAATACATCGGTGAAGCTCTTTAGCTACGGAGCTAACGTGATAGCATCGTGCTTAAATGCAGATAGAAACAAAATAAATAAACCCCTGACTGGAAGGATAGACAGAAAATCAACAATACTATTAAACCATGGACATGTAAATACACGGTTAATGCTTTCCAGGCTGGCGAAGGTTAACAATGCTGTTGCTAACGACGCCATTGAAGCTAACTTAGCAACGGGACCTCACAGAGCTATGCTAAAAACATTAGCGCTCCACCTACGCCAGCCAGCCCTCATCTGCTCATCAACACCCGTGCTCACCTGCGTTCCAGCGATCGACGGAGCGATGAAAGACTTCACCCGATCATAGATGCGGTCGGCGGCCCGGAGACGGAGGAAGTCAAGGTGAGGTCGGCGGCTAGCGCGTCTGCTATCCATCTCAAAGTCCTCCTGGTTGTGTTGCTGTAGTCCGCCGCTAATACACCGATCCCACTTAAACAACTTTCTTCTTTGCAGTCTTCGTTGTTCATTAAACAAATTGCAAAAGATTCACCAACACAGATGTCCAGAATACTGTTGAATTTTGAGATGAAAACAGAGCTTTTTGTATTGGATTCAATGGGGCCGAATACTTCCGTTTCAACGATTGACGTCACGCGCATACGTCATCATACATAAACGTTTTCAACCGGAAGTTTAGCGGAAAATTTAAAATTGCACTTTATAAGTTAACCCGGCCGAATTGGCATGTGTTGCAATGTTAAGATTTCATCATTGATATATAAACTATCATACTGCGTGGTCGGTAGTAGTGGGTTTCAGTAGGCCTTTAAAGGCCCTCTCCATCCGAGAGTTCTTGAAGCTGAATACGTGGAAGGCCCCCGGGCCGGATGGTGTCTCCCCCTCCACTCTCATAGACACTGCAAGGATCAGCTGGCTCCTGTCTTCACTGACATTTTTAACACCTCTCTGGAGCTATGCCGCGTGCCGTCCTGCTTTAAGACCTCCACTATTGTCCCTGTCCCCAAGAAAGCACGGATCACAGGACTTAATGACTACAGGCCTGCTTGCGCTGACGTCTGTGGTCATGAAGTCCTTTGAGCGCTTGGTCCTGCCCCACCTCAAGGACATCACCGCCCCCCTCCTGGACCCACTGCAGTTCGTCTACAGAGCCAACAGGTCTGTGGATGATGCAGTGAACCTGGCCCTCCACTTCATCCTGGAGCATCTGGACTCCCCAGGAACCTACGCTAGGATCCTGTTTGTGGACTTCAGCTCTGCCTTCAACACCATCCTCCCTAGACTGTTACGAGACAAGCTCTACCAGCTCAGCATGCCCGACTCCCTCTGCAGTTGGATCAATGACTTCCTGACAGACCGAAGACAGCACGTGCGGCTGGGAAAGATTGTCTCGGACAATCGAACCACGAACACTGGTACTCCTGAGGGCTGTGTACTTTCCCCCTGGCTCTTCTCCCTGTATACAAAATGCTGCACCTCCAGTCACCAGTCCGTAAAGCTGCTCAAGTTTGTGGATGACACTACCCCTCATCGGGCTCATCTCGGATGGCGATGAGACCGCCTACAGGAGAGAGGTGGACCGGCTGGCGTCCTGGTGCAGCCTCAACAACCTGGAGCTGAACGCCCAGAAAACAGTGGAGATGATCATGGACTTCAGGAAAGTCACAGTCCCACCCCCGTCTCCATTGTGGACTCCTTCCGTTTCTTTGGCACCACCATCAGCCACGACCTCAAGTGGGAGCTGACCATCAGCTCCCTCATCAAGAAGGCCCAGCAGAGGATGTACTTCCTGCGGCAGCTGAGGAAACTTAAGGTGCCGACCGAGATGCTGGTGCAGTTTTACTCAGCCATCATCGAGTCCATCCTCGCCTCCTCCATCACCGTGTGGTTCCCCGGCGCCACAGTCCAGGATAAGCATCGACTGCAGCGCATTGTATGTGCTGCTGAGAAGGTGATTGGCTGCAAGCTCCCATCCCTCCAGGACCTGTTCTCCTCCAGGACCAGGAGGCGTGTGGGTCGGATCACAGCTGACTCTTCTCACCCTGGACACAAACTATTCCCCCCTATCCCCTCAGGCAGGAGACTACGGTCCATCCAGACCCACACCTCCCGCCACCTGAACAGTTTTTTCCCCTCAGCTATCAGACACATGAACAATAACAAGATCTGATAGCTCAGTTACAGCTCTTTTTATACCAAATCTGTGTTATGTTGCACGATTGCACCAGGAAAAATTCCTAGTTTGTGAACCTGTTCTTAAACAATGGCAATAAAACTATTCTGATTCTGATTCTGATTTCCCACCGCTTGTCTCTCTTGATGTCTGTCTTTATAGTCTATACATTTAGAGTGATGTGATAATCAAACACTCTAGAAGTCTAGAATGAAAGAGCAACAATATATAAGATAATTGACAGAGTGTGTACCTTCAGTGCTGAATGATGAGCAGAGGCAGAGTTTGGAGAGTTTTCTTTAGCTCGCGTTCCATTTTTATGTCCTCACTGTCCAGGTACTTGGAACATGTTTTCCGTGCCATTTGCTGTTTGACGCCGGTATCATGCTAATTAGCTGCCTGAAATCGGGTGACTCCACTGTAGAAATAGCCTGCATGTCTTCTAGCACATACGCTGCAATGGCTCTATCAATGTTGTCCTGGCTAGCAGTGCCTCCGTTAAAATCCTTAGGTGGAGTTGGAGGTGAAGGTGAAGTGTGTCGTCTCTCTTTACTAGCTTCGTCGAAGTATGTTGCTTTTGTAGGTGTTCCAGCAGATTTTTATTGCTGTTTTGGGCAGTAGATAGGATCTTTGATCCAAGACACAACTTACATTTAACTAAAATGTGCTTTTCTTTGTGCTCGACAAAAGAAAAGTAGTGAGAATATCTCCATCTTAAGAGACTCGACTTCGGCTCCGCCATGATGTCTTGTTAGTAAATACAGACATGCCCCCCCACCCACACACAGCGCGCCTCTTCTCTCCCTTGTGACACAAGAAGATTCAGAAGGACGACACTGCAGCTCTCCAATAAAACACACTCAAGATCTTCTGTTTCTAGCCAATACTACATAAAAAAATAATGCAGTAACGCATCATGTAGTAACGGTAACTGAGTTACTGAATATAAAAAATAACGCGTAAGACTGCTAGGTACCGCCGAAAATAACGGCGTTACAGTAACGTGTTAGTCCCAACACTGCTTGCCTCTTAGGGCCCCCCGACCCTCACGGTGCCACTCCAGGGTGGCCCGCTCCATTATTTGAGAAGCACTGTGTTAGAAAATGCTTCTAAGAATTGTCTTTATTAACCAGTAATTAATTTCAGACTAGAGGCATTGTTTGGTCTTATACATACAACAACCATCCTGGTTTCCCCTAGATTGCCACTATTAACGTGGCGGTGGGGGTGTGGTCAATATGACATCATTTATATATATGGCATGATCTTTTTGGTTTGCAATGATGCATATATTTTATTCAAAAATACTAATCAAATGTCTTATGTATATTTAAAAAACAAATATTAGTGTTATTAATGCCAATAATAATATTAATAGTAACATGTTTTGTCATACCATCAGAATCACAATCTGCTTTAACCCAAGGAAATTGACTTGGTAGACTGTGCTCTCTTTGTTCAGTGCAGTTTCAATTGTTGCTTATTGTCAAAGGGAACACAAGCTACACTTTATTCTGCCCTCCCTAAATTTTGCAATTTAGTTTGCCAACTATGTAAACAATCCTTTGAGTTGAATGTGAAAAAAAATAACTTGGTGTTTTTGTTAATATTCTTCACAATGAAGTCACTTCATAACTAACAACACTAAAGAAAGTATAAAGTGCACATACATATAGGAGTCACGTTAGATTAATAATATAATTTGGAATGAACTGAAAAAAGCAATACAATATGCAGGATGAGGTTTGGGCTCTAATGCCGCTAGTTTAATGCTAACGTATAATGAACGAGCTCATAGACAAGCTAACTCAAATCAGCATAGCCAATAACAGGGCACAGGTAGACAATCCTTCACACTCCAATTTATATCTGTGGACAATTTGCAGTCCTCAATGAACAGAACATGCATATTTTTGGAATTTGGGAGGAAACTGGAGGGCCCAGACCAAACTCAGAGATGTCCAAATGGAGGTTCAAAGACACCCTCAGCGTAAAGTTTGACGTTATTGTCTGTAGTAATGTCAAAATTTTGAGGGTTGTTTACACTCTCTTAAACAAGAAATGCATTAGTTAACTTAAAATACCTTTCTCTTCAACTTTCTCTCCTGACGCGCTTCTGACAGGAGATTTGGATACACATTTAAAAAAAATTAAACACTGAACAATTTTATGATATTATTATAGCCAAAAGTACGTAAATATTAGACTATATACGGTATATACATTCATACAATATCAGTTAAATTAGATTTTTAATGTTGTAGGAAAAAAAAATCATGTAAAAAAAAAAAAGGTGCGGTGGCAGTAATCTTGCCCTGGCATTGCACTGTGATCTTTACATGTAGGGGAAACCCTGCCCATAATCAGCCACTTTAAGATTAAAGTACCAATGATTGTCACACACACACTAGATGTGGTGAAATTTGTCCTCTGCATTTGTCATTCCTCGTTTTACAAATGATATTACGAATATTCTCACCATTTCTGACAATCAAATACCATTGTGTGCCCTTAGACACATCCGAATGTGGACAAGAAGTTATTCACCGCTGAGTCAGTGATTGGCCTGAAAAACCCAGAGAAGGCGTTCCCTCTCAACAACGACGTTGGCGTGCTTAAATGGAGACTACAGACCACAGACGAGTCACTCATACCTTTAACCAGTAAGTCTAAGGGACTTGGACAAAAGTTGGAGATCTTAGTTTTAGGCCACATCACCCAACCCTGTATAGCAACCAGATGTTCCTCCAAAGGGACAACTCTATTGTCCTTTTTAACAAATGCATGTCATGGTTTTGCATTGTAAAATATCTGTGGTAACTGTCATGCATTCCTCAGTAAACTGCTGGCCTTCAGAGAGTGGCAGCGGTTGTGATGTCAACATTGAGTATGAGCTGCAGGAGGAGAGCCTGGAGCTCAACGATGTGATCATTACCATTCCAGTACCGTAAGTAGAGCAACATTACTTTTTTGATTGCTATAAAGTGTGAAGGATATACTATCTTCTCTTTAAAAAAATTAATTTGTCAGGCACAACGCATCGAACATTATTTCATATTTTTATCATAGTCAATACCATAATAATGTAACGGAGCAAAAGTAAACTTGTACTAGATGTGGGCCGTGCATCAACGACATATCAGGATTGTTCCTTTTTGATGTTTTTTTCAAGGTCTTTACTTCAACAACAATCATGACAAAAGTGTCCTCAAAGACAAAATACTATGTTAGGAAGCCATGGAGGGTTGTTTACATGGAGTTTGTAAAGGTTTTGACCAAGTGTGGCCATACTGGAACATCTTTTGGAACACCTGATCCCAACTTGTGTAAAATATTCTTATTTGCGTAGTGTCATTGTCAAATTTGAGTCCTTACCTGGTAATTTATGGTCCCATTTAAGGATGCAACGATTATGGTAGTCGGCACGGTGGCAGAGGGGTTAGTGCGTCTGCCTCACAATACGAAGGTCCTGAGTAGTCGTGAGTTCAATCCCGGGCTCGGGATCTTTCTGTGTGGAGTTTGCATGTTCTCCCCGTGACTGCGTGGGTTCCCTCCGGGTACTCCGGCTTCCTCCCACCTCCAAAGACATGCACCTGAGGATAGGTTGATTGGCAACACTAAATTGGCCCTAGTGTGTGAATGTGAGTGTGAATGTTGTCTGTCTATCTGTGTTGGCCCTGCGAGGAGGTGGCGACTTGTCCAGGGTGTACCCTGCCTTCCGCCTGATTGTAGCTGAGAGGCTCCAGCGCCCCCCGCGACCCCAAAGGGAATAAGCGGTAGAAAATGGATGGATGGATGGATGGACATTGTAGACAATAAAATTTGTCGCCGACAATCATTTTTGTCGACAATAGTCTTGAAGTCATCAATCGTGTTTTTCCGGGCGGAAGCAGATCCACGGCGCAACTAACAAAAACATTGCCGTGAAAACATGTATAGTGTGAGAACATGTCCTCCTATTCCTGTTAAATACATGAATACCTTGCTCATTTTGCAAAGCGGACCTTGTTTTTTTTATGGCTGTACATCTGTGATTTGTGAGCATTTATAGCGGAGTCATGATGTCGGACGTCTGGATGATGCGGACTCAACCTTGTTGATACAAAGTTGTGTGAAAAATAACTATAGTTTTAGCAAAAGTAAGCTACCTAAACTTTGTCTAAATAATTTCAAGTACTTTTTAAAGCAGCGTTAGTCGGCAATGCAATAAAAAAAAGAGCACAATAACAAACGCTAATCGCGCGTGCGCACACACACACACAGAGACAGACATTAGGCACCAATGCGGAGGTATCATAAATTTAAACATACAATTTATTAGATAGCTAACATGTTAAGAATTAATCAATAATACAATTCCATACGTTGAGTCTATTAGATTGCTAAAACTGCCAGGAGTCAATCAAGAGTCAATATACCATTGTGCAGCTTTTTAACCACATCATCGCAAAATGCTTTTTTTCTTTTTGAGGAAATAAAAGATTTGGTGGTTTGTTTTTTTTGCTGCTTTTTTATATACATGAACAAGGTTTTTGTGTTTATAGTACATGGTCATTTTAATTTTTGTAACAGTTAAATGAGCAGCACAGTTACAGTATAAATAAATATGAATTAATTATTCACCTTTCTTGTTTGTAAGCAAATGCTTAAAGGTGCCATATGTAGTAATGTGGCCAGAAATGGTACTGCAACCACAGTCAAAATTCTGTAGTCCTCTCCCACTCTCCTTTACTGAGTTTGCCAGATACGCAGCCCCAATCCGAATCCTACTCCAAGGAACTTCAAATGGCAATTGACTAGTCCTACGCTGTAGGTTGCTCTTGTTTATGCTACTTGCAAGGTGGTTTACTAAGTAATTATGCCACATTTTACTGATGTTGATTAGCCAAATGTATTTGTAAAGTTACGCAGCAATATTTTCGTTGGGAGTCAGGACAGATTGTTGGCTTTACCCTGCTAAAATGTCTAGTTTGACCGCACGGACCACCATTGAAATAATTATATATAATAATATATACCGTATTTTCTGCACTATAAGGCGCACCTAAAAACCTCAAATTTTGTCAAAAGCTAACGTTGCGCCCTATAATCCGGTGCGCCTTATATATGGACCAATATTGAGCCTCCAACAGGTAAAAGTTTCAATCAATCAATCAATCGCAACTACGGTAAGCAGCCGCCGACTTCATTTTCCCCCGTCTTCATTTTCCCCCGTAGAAGAAAAAGAAGCGTGCGGTGCATGCTGGGATATATGACTGCGCGAGGCGTGCCGTTTCATTTCCATTTGTTTATGTAAAGACCCCAAAATGGCTCCTATTAAGAGACACGCTTACGATGCAGAGTTTAAAGGCCTACTGAAACCCACTACTACCGACCACGCAGTCTGATAGTTTATATATCAATGATGAAATCTTAACATTGCAACACATGCCAATACGGCCGGGTTAACTTATAAAGTGCAATTTTAAATTTCCCGCAAAACTTCCGGTTGAAAACGTCTATGTATGATGACGTATGCGCGTGACGTCAATGGTTGAAACGGAAGTATTCGGACACCATTGTATCCAATACACAAAGCTCTGTTTTCATCGCAAAATTCCACAGTATTCTGGACATCTGTGTTGGTGAATCTTTTGCAATTTGTTTACTGAACAATGAAGACTGCAAAGAAGAAAGCTGTAGGTGGGATCGGTGTATTAGCGGCTGTCTGCAGCAACACAACCAGGA
Organism: Entelurus aequoreus; assembly: GCF_033978785.1. Lineage (NCBI taxonomy): Eukaryota > Metazoa > Chordata > Actinopteri > Syngnathiformes > Syngnathidae > Entelurus > Entelurus aequoreus. The sequence goes on from NC_084743.1 coordinate 40,658,129, forward strand.
GGACTTTGACTTGGATAGCAGACGCGCTATCCGACGCTAGCCGCCGACCGCATCGATGATCGGGTGAAGTCCTTCGTCGCTCCGTCGATCGCTGGAAAGCAGGTGAGCACGGGTGTTGATGAGCAAATGAGGGCTGGCTGGCGTAGGTGGATAGCTAATGTTTTTAGCATAGCTCTGTGAGGTCCCTTAGCTAAGTTAGCTTCAATGGCGTCGTTAGCAACAGCATTGTTAAGCTTCGCCAGGCTGGAAAGCATTAACCGTGCAGTTACAGGTCCATTGTTTAATAGTATTGTTGATTTTCTGTCTATCCTTCCAGTCAGGGGTTTATTTCTTTTGTTTCTATTTGCAGTTAAGCCCGATGCTATCACGTTAGCTCCGTAGCTAAAGTGCTTCGCCGATGTATTGTCGTGGGGATAAAAGTCACTGTGAATGTCCATTTCGCGTTCTCGACTCTCATTTTCAAGAGGATATAGTATCCGAGGTGGTTTAAAATACAAATCCGTGATCCACAATAGAAAAAGGAGAAAGTGTGGAATGCAATGAGCCCTTTTACCTAAGTTACGGTCAGAGCGAAAAAAGATACGTCCTGCACTGCACTCTAGTCCTTCACTCTCACGTTCCTCATCCACAAATCTTTCATCCTCGCTCAAATTAATGGGGTAATCGTCGCCTTCTCGGTCCGAATCGCTCTCGCTGCTGGTGTAAACAATGGGGAAATGTGAGGAGCCTTTCAACCTGCGACGTCACGCTACTTCCGGTACAGGCAAGGCTTTTTTTTATCAGCGACCAAAAGTTGCGAACTTTATCGTCGATGTTCTCTACTAAATCCTCTCAGCAAAAATATGGCAATATCGCGAAATGATCAAGTATGACACATAGAATGGATCTGCTATCCCCGTTTAAATAAAAAAAAATCATTTCAGTAGGCCTTTAAACTTAAGACGATCAGCCATGCAGTAGAACACGGGAATAGAGCAGCAGCGAGAGAATTTAACATTGTCACTGAACTGCTAGACAACAGCAGCGATACTGACTCGATTAATGACGACTTCGACGAGACTAGAGCCGTTACCGGGCATGTTGGATGCCGTATTCGCCCAACTGTTTAATTCGGACACTGAAGAAGAAGAATTCGAGGGATTCGCGGATGAGGGTTAACTTCATAAAGTGAGCTTTACATGTTTATTTTGTGTGTTGTGTTGTGTGACATTAACGTTTGAGCAACGTTGAGTTATTGATACATTGTTATTGCTTTGCACTATTTCGAGTGTTACTATATTGTGATTGCACTAACGTTTGATTTACCGTAACAGTATCACTGTTTTTTACGTGTTTATTGAATCAGGGAAAAGTTCCCCTCCACTATGTGATATAAATGTTCCATTACATGTTATACCTTGCTGTTGTTAGAAGATAAACAAAACACCACATCAATGACTTTACCCCGGGTAAAATAATAAAACAGCTGTTTATTCATTTTGGGAGTGAACAGAGTTGTCAGAACGCTGGTTTGTAATCTATTAATAAAATTTGACTGACCTGACTGTTTTGTTGACAGTCCCTTTAGCGCAGCTCCATCTAATGGATGCATAACATAACCCCAGCCTCTACTGTAGCGTCTATTCTATGCGCCTTATAATGCGGTGCGCCTTATATATGAACAAAGTTTTAAAATATGCCATTCATTGAAGGTGCGCCTTATAATCCGGTGCGCCTTATAGTGCGGAAAATACGGTAGTATGTTATATATCGCTTAGGCCTTCTTTGATGGCAAGCCAAGGCCAACAGTAAAATTACCGCCACATTTCGTTCAGCATAACTCCATGTTGCATCCAACCTGACGCACTGCATTCTCTTCCATGTACGCAAATCACCATCTTTCAGTGCAGAGTGCAATTCTATGAGTCAACCCACGTTACGCAAAAACTACGTTACAGGTAAATCATATAGCCTACTACCCGGTCAATACACAAAGTAGAAAATCATTACATGTAATGCATTATATTGTGCTAAGCAAATACCACCCCATATGTGTTTGATGTACATACAGTACCAGAAACCGCAATTAGCCGTGCTAATGTTGGAACACATTTCCTCAGTGTATCAGCATATTGAGAACGAAATAGGCACTGACACCTACCGCCCGAATGCAGCTGAGATAGGCTCCAGCGACGCCGAAAGAGACAAGCAGTAGAAAATGGATGGATGGATGGACTACCCATATCCACATAGGTTTTATTTGTCGAAAATATATGTTGCCCTGTCAGTTGGAATACACATCGATTTACAGGCTAACGGGCATATATTTCTCCTGTTAGCCTATATGTTGATTTGTCATTGACCGCGCTAGCACGCTAAGTAAGCACTGCACTCGTGTGATGGTGCTTCGCTCCTAAGCATTCGTTGCAGGAACATACTAGCTTTGTTAGACAAGATCATAGAATGTATTGGACAATATAGTTTACATTCGAAATGTCCAATTCCATTTATTACAAGTAATAAAGAAACGTAAATGCCTTACTTACCTATCAAGGAGGAAATTAGCATGTTTGGCGTCAGATGAAAAAAATCTTCTCCGCCTTCTATCGTCTCCATCTTTCAAAGGCATCCCCGATACAAATCCTTGTTTTGTTCCTGGCTTCGTCATGAATAAGTTGAGAATAGTAACGACACCATTTAGATGTATTAAGATGTGACATGTTCAGTAATTTTACCAGTGGCTCGACGAAGAAGGCGGTGCGTAACTGGCAACGTGGATGTGACACACTCACGGACTTTCTAATTGGTCAAACAGTGGAGGGCGGGGCATCGAAATGAAAACAATAACAATATTTTTTAGCTGTAAATCTAATTTTGAAATTACCATATCCCGGCTGAACTACCGTTATCAGTTATAAAGGTATTCAAAAAGAACATGATTTATTAATGCCTTTTGACATATGTGGGCCATTTAATGATGACTTGACATGAATTTATTACTGTATTTTTCGGATTATAAGTCAGTTTTTTTTCATAGTTTGGCCGTGGGTGCGACATACAGTATACTCCGGAGCGACTTCTGTGTGAAATTATTAACACATTACCGTAAAATATCAAATAATATTATCTCATTCGCGTAAGAGATGAAGCAAATGGCAGCAATCGTCACACACACGTCAGCAATCGTCACTCACACGTCAACCAATAAGAATTCGGTGGGGGAGGGTCATGGCAGAAGTGCATTGTGGGTCATAGGATAGGCTGACCATACGTCCTCTTTTCCCCGGACATGTCCTCTTTTGCAGGGGTGTGCCTCAAATGTCCGGCATTTTGAGTTAGGGTTGCGTGTATTTTCAATGTACGTCCAGGGTTAAGAAGGGGTTCAACAAAACAAACTGTGGAGGCGTGACGCAGAAACATTTGTGACGGAGGGGCAGAGACAGAGAGCGAGAGAGCTAGAGAGTGGAGAGACAGACATGTAAACAAGAAATGCCGAAACGTAAATGCAACTTCACAGATGATTTGCGGAAAAAGTATTCGTGTTTTCGTCCTGGCCGTGACATATGGGAAGCAGAATGCACTGTGTGCAAAGCAGGAATTTATGTATCTGTCGCAAATAAAGGGGCCAAAGATCTACAAGCCCATATCGACACTACAAAGCACAAAACAGCTGTGCAGGGCGAGGGCTCGTCTGCTTGATTGAAACTTTTATTAGTAGATTGCACAGTACAGTACATATTCCGTACAATTGACCACTAAATGGTAACACCCGAATAAGTTTTTCAACTTGTTTAAGTCGGGGTCCACGTAAATCAATTCATGGTACAAATATTTACTATCAGCATAATACAGTCATCCCACAAGTTAATCATCAGAGTATATACATTGAATTATTTACATTATGTACAATATTTACAATCCTATGCTAAATTGACAGAGTACTTTGTGCGACCTGGAAAAGGAGAAGACATTGTAAACGCAGCAGAGGGTGTTTTAGCATTCCACACAGTTACAGAATATAAATGTGACTTATTTTGTTATACTGTCAAGCAGTGTTGGTGTTACCGCACTTTTTGTGTCTTTTTAAGCATTGAAATCAGAAAGGACTTTTTTTCTTCTTTTTACCTACCGCCCGGCTTGCTTATTTTTTTATTGTCTCGATTATTGCTTTCCGCCAGTGTTTTGTTTTGTTTATATTTGCCGGGTCACATTTCCGTCCCTGTTTATTGCGTTTTTATAGGTCGTAAATTTTGATTGGCCGAAAGTTTTGTCAATGACAAACACTTCCTCAGTTTGCACTGGGACAAGTTTAGCGCGAGGTGCTGTCAAAAGAAAGACTTGATGGTAAACACTAAGGTGAGTGTAAAGTCAACCTTTTTACTTCATCCTGTGCCAAGTTTCCAGTAAATGGCTTGTTTTAGTCTTTGTGAGTCCATGGAAACTTCACTTTTATCTCCCGCTGGATCCACATTGTTCCAGGATGGAGACAGGCTAGCTGTTAGCTTCAAGCCAACTAGCACCCGATCAGACTCCCCTACCCCAAAAACATACTTTTTAAAATTTGTTTTCCATCCATCCATCCATTTCTACTTTTTTTATTTTATTTTTTAATGAATGAAGTAACGTTTATGACAACCTTTTTCCAAAACATAATATAGAATGTGAGATATGACAGGATAATACATCCATTTATCATTTGTTTTCAAAACGCTTACAAAAAAGAGGGACCCCTAATTTTTATTGTGGTACCCCATTTTTATGGCTTGATGGGGTCCCTGGGACCCCATTTTGAAAATTCCTAGCGCCAGCACTGCTGTCAACAGAGGAGAAAAATGCTTTATTTAAATAAATATATTATTTATAAAGCAAGTTTGAGTATCATTGGCAAATTTTCACCTAGTCCCAGCCTTGGCGTGCTGCCCGCCTTGGCACGCATGTATGTGTCCTCTTTTTGCAATTTCAGAATTAGGTCAGCCTATTATAGGATGCTAACTGCTATATGCTATATGCTACTGCCGTAGCTATTAAAATGGATTACATCAACATTAGCGGTAACTTTCAAAAACTGAGAAGGACTGAACTAAAATGGCACCGAAAAGGAAATCATATACTGCAGATTACAAGCTGGACGTAGTGAAATATGCAGCAGAGAACGGCAATCGAGCAGCAGAAAGAAAGGACATACCATAGGCGACACCGGGGAGGAAGATTTCATTGGATTTAGCGATCGGGAGTGACAGATTGTTTGGTAAACGTATAGTATGTTCTATATGTTATAGTTATTTGAATGACTCTTGCCATGATGTGTTGCGTTAAAGGCCTACTGAAATGATTTTTTTTAATTTAAACGGGAATAGCAGATCCATTCTATGTGTCATACTTGATCATTTCGCGATATTGCCATATTTTTGCTGAAAGGATTTAATAGAGAAAATCGACGATAAAGTTCGCAACTTTTGCTCGCTGATAAAAAAAAGCCTTGCCTGTACCGGAAGTAGCGTGACGTCACAGGAGCTAGTATTCCTCACAATTCCCCATTGTTTACAATGGAGCGAGAGAGATTCGGACCGAGAGAGTGATGATTACCCCATTAATTTGAGCGAGGATGAAAGATTCGTAGATGAGGAACGTTACAGTGAATGACTTGAGAGAGAGTGATAGACGTATCTTTTTTCGCTCTGACCGTAACTTAGGTACAAGCTGGCTCATTGGATTCCACACTCTCCTTTTTTTATTGTGGATCACGGATTTGTATTTTAAACCACCTCGGATACTATATCCTCTTGAAAATGAGAGTCGAGAACGCAAAATGGACATTCAGTGCCTTTTATCTCCACGACAATACATCGGCGAAATGCTTTAGCTACGAGCTAACGTGATAGCATCGTGCTTTAACTGCATATAGAAACAAAAAAATAAAGGATAGAAGGAAGGATAGATAGAAAATCAACAATACTATTAAACCGTGGACAAGTAAATACACAGTTAATGCTTTCCAGGCTGGCGAAGGTTAACAATGCTGTGCTAACGACGCCATTGAAGCTAACTTAGCAACGGGACCTCACAGAGCTATGCTAAAAACATTAGCTCTCCACCTACGCCAGCCAGCCCTCATCTACTCATCAACACCCGTGCTCACCTGCGTTCCAGCGATCGGCAGAAGGACGAAGGACTCCACCCGATGCGTTTGGCGGCCCGGAGACGTAGGAAGTCAAGGTGAGGTCGGCGGCTAGCGCGGCTAGCGCTCCAACAAAGTCCTCCTGGTTGTGTTGCTGTAGTCCGCTGCTAATACACCGATCCCACCTACAACTGTCTTCTTTGCAGCCTTCATTGTTCATTAAACAAATTGCAAAAGATGTCCAAAATACTGTGGAATTATGAAATGAAAACAGAGCTTTTTGTATAGAATTCTACGGGTACCATAACTTCCGTTACTCTGACTTCGTCACGCGCATACGTCATCATACCGCGACGTTTCAGCCGGATATTTCCCGGGAAGTTTTAAAAGTCACTTTATAAGTTAACCCGGCCGTATTGGCATGTGTTGCAATGTTAAGATTTCATCATTGATATATAAACTATCAGACTGCGTGGTCGGTAGTAGTAGGTTTCAGTAGGCCTTTAACATACCAGGCACGTTCTCAGTTGGTTATTTGTGCGTTATATGGCGTACACTTATTCAGCCTGTTGTTCACTATTCTTTATTTATTTTAAATTGCCTTTCAAATGTCTATTCTTGGTGTTGGATTTTATCAAATAAATTTCCCCCAAAAATGCGACTTATACTTCAGTGCGACGTATACCTGTATATGTATTTTTCCTTCTTTATTGTGCATTTTCGGCCGGTGCGACGTATACTCCAGAGCGACTTATAGTCCGAAAAATTCGGTACACATGGCACCTTTAAAGTTAAAGTACCACTGATAGTCACACACACACTAGGTGTGGTGAAATTACTCTCTGGGTCAGTGGTTCTTAACCTGGGTTCGATCGAACCCTAGGGGTTCGGTGAGTCGGCCTCAGGGGTTCGGTGGAGCCTCAAGCCACGCCGACTCATCGTGTACATAAAAACATCTCCCTATCTGCATATTATGGATACGGCAACAGCAGAAGTCAAACTGATTTGCAGGTGTGTAATTTGTTGTGAGTTCATGCACTGTTGGTTTTGTTCTTTGAACAAGGTAATGTTCATGCACGGTTCATTTTGTGCACCAGTAAAAAATCATATAACTTTTGTCTTGAATTTGAAAAAAAAAAACATTTTATTTTTCACTAAAGAAGGGTTCGGTGAATGCGCATATGAAACTGGTGGGGTTCGGTACCTCCAGCAAGGTTAAGAACCACTGCTCTAGGTTAACCCATCCCCTTGTTCCACCCCCTGGGAGGTGAGGGGAGCAGTGAGCAGCAGCTATGCTCGGGAATCAAAATAACCAAAAAAATAATGGTAAATGGGTTATACTTTTATAGCGCTTTTCTACCTTCAAGGTACTCAAAGCGCTTTGACACGATTTCCACATTCACCCATTTACACACTGATGGCAGGAGCTGCTATGCAAGGCCCTAACTGCGACCAATCAGGCGCAAAGTGACGTGTCTTGCTCAAGGACACAAAGGAAATCACAAGGTTGGTAGGGGGTGGGTATCCAACCAGGAACCCTCATGTTGCTGGCACGGCCATTCTCCCAACCGCTCCATGCCGTCCATTTGAATAATAATAATTAAAATAACTAAGTTGCATTTAAAAGTTGATGGAAAAATTAGAGCCATCAAATATGTGGTCGCTTTTCATACGACTCGTCGGCTAATCATTTAAAGGGGAACTGCATTTTTTTTTGGAGTTTTGCCAGTCGTTCACTATCATTATGAGAGACAAGAAAACAGAAGGGTTTTTTTGTTTTCACATTCTTTCATTTAAAAATCTGCTCGTTCTTGGTGACTACCTCTAAATCATTTTAAAAATGCATTCAAAAACCGTCAACAATACATAATTTACGTTCCATAACCTGTATAATGACCAAGCTGTAGCGACATTGTTATTGTAAGAGCGAACACTCACTAACTTTCCATGCACTAAGTTAGTTTGATTTCTCAAATAGTTAGTTTTTTTGTATTTTCACACCTGCGTGTGAAGTCCTAGTGTCCATGCACTCTCTCTAATGCAACTATTGGTCATACGCCATGTGCCTCCCGTACACTTGGGGGTGCTATTTTCTTTTAGGGAGATTATATCACTCTAGCCATTTGTGGATCCTTACAACTTGTTTTAACTGATGTCCGCTGTAATATTGGCACATATTACAATGAATACGTCTCTAATGGCTATGCCAATGTTAAATAGCAGTCAGCATCAAGAAATGATCTTGGATTGCGCTACATGACGCGACTACCAAGAATGTATTGGGGCGGATGCAGGTCGGATGCAATTAAAAACTGGCGGAAGAGTTTTTTCAAAGGGATTTTCGGACGAAAATATTGGAAACAAAACTTTTGAATGTCTTAAAGTTCATTCAAAAGGCTCTGTGGATTGATGGAAGGATTTTAAATCCGAAGAAAAGACCGTTCATGCCGCGACTGAAGTCCAGAGGAAGGTTACTATTGTTCTGGATTATCTTGAAAATTGTGCGGAAAGTGAATCAGTTGGCTTGTGCAAATGCAGCGTGAAGAGGTTTGTGTACACTTTAATATTCGCCTTCATTCTATTTCATCTCATTCGTATTTCGTTCGGTTGTCCAAATTTAGCCGGCATTCGACCTTAGATAAATCTCAGTTTCTTTTTTTCTACCATCGATGCACTTCAAAATGTTTTGTTCTTTTAATTTGTGAAGCAAATAAACAGTCTCCTCTTCATGACAATTGTCGCTTATGTTTTTATTGAATGGTATCTGCTTCTGGGTTGTTTCCCGCGCCTTGAGCCTGGTGCATGCGCGATAGAAAGGGTCCTCTCCTGCCGCACAACCCGCCTCGAGAGATCTGGTTTCCTATCGCATAATCCAGGTGTGTTAGTCCGACTTTTCAAAAACCGAACACAATCTGATTAAGGTGTTTCCATGGGCTGTAAGATGCTTATTTACAGCCAAACTATTTGAGAAGTCCGACCTATTCCGTATTTTCCGCACCATAAGCCGCCCCGTGTTGTAAGCCGCACCTTCAATGAATGGCATATTTCAAAACTTTGTTTACCTATTGGCCGCCCCGTGTTATTAGCCGCACCTACGCTACGCTAAAGGGAATGTCAAAAAAACAGTCAGATAGGTCAGTCAAACTTTAATAATATATCACAAACCAGCGTTCTAACAACTCTGTTCACTCCCAAAATGTAATGTGCAAATGTGCAATCACAAAAATAGTAACACTCAAAATAGTGCAGAGCAATAGCAACATCAATAACTCAACGTTGCTCGAACGTTAGTGTCACACAACACACAAAATAAACATTTAAAGCTCACTTTCTGAAGTTATTACTCATCCACAAAGCCCTCTAATTATTCTTCTTCGGTGTGCTTCACTTGTTCTTTGACACCATCTATGATGTGGACGCGCATGCAGTCATAGATCAACAGGGACGGAGCTGCGTGAAAAAAGTCACCCGGTCCCTTCGCTCATCTTTTCTTCATCCATCCATCCCTTCGAGTTAGCTTTTATGATGACGCCGGCTGGAAAGTTCTCTTTTGGCAAGGTCTTCCTTTTGAATATCACCGTGGGTGGAAGTTTCTGGCCGTTAGCATGGCAAGCTAGATCGACAGTAGGACGACTTCTCATTCCCTATGGTGCGAATATTCACCGTACGTGTTCCCGTTGTATCCACAGTGCGGTTCACATGAATATCAAAAGTCAGTGGAACCTTGTACGCGTGTCTCTTAGTAGGAGACATTTTGTGGTCTTTACAGAAACACACAAATGAAATGAAACGTAATATCCACGCGCTTCTTCTTCTACGGGGGTGGGTGCTCACCTTGGCGGTTGCTTACCGTAGAAGAAGAAGCGCTTCCTCTTCTATGGGGGCGGTTGCTTACCGTAGAAGAAGCGCTTCCTCTTTTACGGGGAAAAAAGATGGCGGCTGTTTACCGTAGTTGCGAGACATAAACTTTATGAAAATAAATATTAATATTAATCCATATATAAGGCGCACCAGGTTATTAGCCGCACTGTCAGCTTTTGAGAAAAATTGTGGTTTTTAGGTGCGGCTTATGGTGCGGAAAATACGGTAGTGCATGGACACGTACTGACTGAGGAATTATTTTTCTAGCCTAGTAACATATCGGCGTGCTGCGGTATTAACCGTAAAAGCTAACAATTTTGTAGTGGAAAGTCCAGGTTGTCAATGAGAACCAAAGTAGATTTAACACAAGAGTTTTATTTTACTCATAATCAAATGGTACAATGGTTGGGTTGAGTTGTCTAGCACACAGAAATTTTCCCCCCCGGGCGCGCCCGTCACCATGAAAAAGATGGTGCCCAAAACACTCTCTTCGTTTGGCTTTATCCCTTTCTTATCTCTCTTGTTAGTGCGTCAATGTCTTGTTTTGTTTTCCCTATCTGTTCCATAACAACTCGAATCTTTTAGACAGTCAACACATTCAGTTAGACAGGTTGGCACGACTTAAAGTTCACTTTTGTCCCACAGAAGAGGAAGAGAAATCAAAATGAGCATACATTTTTGACAGACATGAACTATAGGTCAAAGGTCAGAAATTCTACTACAATGGCTAGTGATAAGATAGATACACTTAAAACGTTTGAATTTGTAATGCACCATACTGCGATAGAACACCAATCTGTGCGATAGAACACCAATCTGTACTGACTGAAAACATTTTAAATCATTGTGACAGTCTCCTTCATATGGGTTCCCCTGGGACAGACAGAGTCTTCGTGAGCCCAAAGTACAGGGTTAAGCAAGTTTTTATTTTTTTATATTCTGCAATGTTCAGGGCTGTCTCGCCAGTGGCCTCCTTCTCGCTCGTGTGGGGGTTTTCCTCTGCTCTCTTCAGCGCTCCCCTCATGGCCTCGGACGCTGCTGATAAAGGAGACCGGTGATTAGATAACCAGCCGCAGCTGGGCAATCTACTCACCTGCCAGCTGGGCTTCGAAGCCGGGCCATACACACTCTCTTCCCGCAGGAGGCGCGCTGACCACGCCCCCCTCCACAATCATATTACAGTATCTGTAAACTATTAGCCGACATTTCATGGTTGTTTGTACACAGTTAGCCGATATAAAGTGTGACTCGCTCGAAGAACAGTTTTCTGTTTGGTCCAGGTGACCGGGGACGTTGTTTCTGATTTTTTTGGGTGAGCACTCCATTCATATTCGAAATAGCATCGCTTCAAATTCCACATTTTGCAGTTTTGAGTGACTTTCACCTTACTCTCTCGGCTTTTGTCTGCTCCAACATCTCACTCTTCCTTTGTGCTGATTTCTCGAAACAGCAGTTAATCCTCCGTATATTCAAGAGTCAAACGAATCCTCATTGTCCTAAAATAGTTCTCTTCGTTGTTTATCGAATCTGCCATGGTTAGAAGACACACGTGCTTTGTTTCCGGGCTTTGAAGGCTACAACGCTGACTCCCATTAGCCACATCTTTCAAGCGTTTTTCTAATCATCTTTAAAATAAAATTTAAAAAAGACAGGTGTGTCTCTTATAATGATTGTGAATGATTGGCAAAATTCCCCAAAAAAGTGCAGTCTCCTTTTAAGATAGTCGATGACAAGTCGACTATCAAAACAGTTGTTAGTTGCAGCCCTAGTCCCATTGTGTTTTCCAGTCCACACCACCGAACTAGTTACTTAAAAGTTTCTAAAAAATAAATATGTACAGGCAAACCTAAAAAACATATTCCTAGTGTATTCAAACTCCTATTCCTCAGTGTCAGTAGCACTTAGAAAAAATCTTATTAGCTTTCTGGAGAGCGAAATTCATGATTTAATGACATATATTTCAATCAATCAATCAATTCCTTTATTGTCATTGTCATAATAACACTTAAGTCATACATGTCAACGAGATTTTGTTTGAGCTTTGTCCAGCGGCATAGAAACTGCATTAAAGTGCAGGTTGACCATAGTTCACAGTTTAGCATTGTCAGGAAGATGGCGAATAGAGGGGGCGTGGGGGTGGGAACAGTCGGATGTCTGATGGGTGTTACGTTGATGTTGCAGCAATGCAGTGTCCAGAGCACAATTATTGAGGTGGTGAAGAGTGAGGTAATGAGATGGTCCGGGGCAGCAAAGGGGCAGGCTGTTCATTTAGCAGTCTCACAGCCTGGGGATACAGACTGTGAGACATTCTGGTGGTCCTGGCGCGAATCGATCTATACCTTCTTCCAGAGGGTAGCAGGTTGAAGAGGCCATGTGCTGGGTGGTATCTGTCCTTCAGGATGTTGTGTACTCGCTTTAGGCAGCGAGTTGTGTACATGGCACTCATCTCTGGGAGTATCGTCCTTGTAATTTTCCCCGCCGCTTTAACCACTCGCTGGAGGGCCTGTTGGTTCGCTTTAGTGCAGCTAGCAAACCACACTAAAAAGCCGCAAGTGAGGACACTGCTGATGGCACAGTTGTAAAAGTTAACCATTGATTTCTGCGGAATGTTTGCGCATTTTAGTTTCCTCAAAAAAAAAAGACGTTGTTGGGCCTTTCCGACTGTAGAAGCAGTGTTAATTTGCTTTGAGTATGACTCATTTAGGTGTTTGAACCAAAAAATCCAGGACTGCTTGGGGTTGATTATAACTTTGTCCCACAGCCATTGCAGAGTCTGTTTCGTCGTTTGGAACTATGCTTCAATTTGTAGCCAGTTGCATGTGGAACGCCCCTTGGATGACATATTAAACGGTTGTTGAAGCCGAGATACTGACTTGCATGCAGGGTTTCCCCTAATTTTCCAAAATACCTGTGGCGGTGGGGGTGTGGTCAATATGACGTCATCATCATGACGTCATATTGACCATGAATGGATTAACGTGGACCCCGACTTAAACAAGTAGAAAAACGTATCCGGGTGTTACCATTTAGTGGTCAATTGTACGGAATATGTACTGTACTGCGCAATCTACTAATAAAATTCTAAAAACACATGATTTGCTGTGATGCATATATCCTTTAAAAAGGCAACAAAGTGAATATACATTTAAAACAAACCAGTTAAGTATAGTATTAACATACATTTTTTTTTGTGCATAATATTGTTTTGTTCTATTTTTAAATTATTGTTGTTAATGTTAATGTTGTTAATGTACTTTTTTGAGAATTTTATTTTTTTTAGTTTCACTCATTCTACTTAGCAGCATCTCTCAAGCTCCCATCAGGTTTTCAGATGTCTAAAAGATGTTCAATCGGATTCAAATCTAGGCTCTGGCCAGGCCATTCAAGGGCATTTAGAGTTCTCTTGAAGCCATTCCTTTGATATCTTGGCTGTGTGCTTAGGTTCTTTGTCCTGCTGAAAGATGAACCATCACCCGAGTCTGAGTTCAAGAGCGCTCGGGAGCAGGTTCTCATTCAAGTTGTCCCCGTACATTGCTGCATTCATCTTTCTCTCCATCCTGACTAGTCTCACAGTTCCTGCCACTGAAAAACATCCCCACAACATGATATTGCCACTACACTTCACTGTAGGGATGGTATAGGCCTGATGATGAGCTGTGCCTGGTTTCCTCTAAACATGACGCCTGGCATTCATGCCAAAGAGTTCAATCTTTGTCTCATCAGACCAGATAATTTGCATTTTGACAAACTTTTACGAATTAATGGCTTCCGTCTGGCCACACAGGACTGATTGGTGGTTTGCTGCAGATATCGTTGTCCTTCATCCCTGATCGTTCAGTTTAGACGGCCGGCCAGCTCTAAGGAGAGTCCACGTGGTTCCAAACTTCTTTCATTTACGTTTGATGGACGCCACTTTGCTTATTGGGACCTTCTAGGCAGCAGATATTTTTCTGTACCCTTCCCCAGATTTGTGTCTTCAAGGTCTACAGACATTTAATTTAACTGTCAAGTGTTGTACATTGAGACGTGTGTGCCTTTCCAAATCATGTCCATACCAACTGAATTTACCACTGGTGGAGTCAAATTAAGCTGTAGTAACAACTCAATGATTATCAGTTGAAACAGGATGCCATTGAGCTCACTTTTGAGCTTTATGGCAAAGGTTGTGAATATTTTTGTACATTGTGATTTATTATTTTTTTATTGATTTGCAAACATTTCTTTAAAAGAAAAAAGATTCACATTGTCATTATGGGGTATGGCGTGTAGAATTTTGAGGACAAAAATTAATGTATTCCTCTTTGGTATTAGACTGTAACATAATAAAATGTGTAACAAGTGAATCACTGTAAATACTTTCCAGATGCACTCTATCAGTATTATCACTTGACTCACTATGGAAGAATAATGAAAGAAGATTAAACAGAAAAGCAATAATTTCCCATATCGATATATCGTCACACTCCTTACGTTAAACATTATAATGGTTGATTTGGTTCTGGATAGCACATATTTCTGTCTCTTTCCAGGTCTGGTGTGGGTGCTCCTGTCATTGGAGATCTGGATGGAGAGTACAAACACGACAGCAGGCGAAACGTCCTGGAGTGGTGCCTACCTGTCATTGATGCAAACAACAAGTCCGGCAGCCTGGAGTTCAGCATTAGCGGACAGCCCGGTGACTTCTTCCCTGTCAGTGTGTCATTTGTGTCCAAACGCAGTTACTGCGACATTCAGGTACATTGTTAGTTAGAAGCTTTGTTAGTGTAGAAGAAGTCTGCTTTAACAAGGTTTCCAGAAAATAATTCCAAGGATGTTAAACAGATGATTTCACTTTTGATGTCGTTTTAGTCTGTTATTTACTTCCACTCAAAACAAATTATTGTATAAATTAGCTTGAAACTAGATTTTTTTAAAATTTCTTCATGAGATCATGGTCGACTTTTTAAAGATCGGATTGAAATACCTAGATTGCCGTTCTGTATTGCATGTATACTTTTTAGTCATGCTATCATATGCGCCAGTCTCCATGGAGGATTGTGGCGCCACTCTTAACAAAACAAATACAACATTAAAAGTGAAGAAAATAAAGCCCGAGATAAAGGGGACTGTGTTCACGTTACACCAACAACGATACAACCTAAAGATACAGAAGCTGAAAAAATGTAATATTTGTAAAACATAAGATGTAAATAAAACCTACCTTTTTTAATAAGTGTCTGAATGTTTTCAAAGAAGATCGTTTTAATCGTTTTAATACAATACATGACAGCGCTATAAATATATTTAAATTAGTGACAAAAACATTCACTAGCTAAATTCTTAATCTTGCTTTATTTAGCTGTGATGGGTCAATTCAAACAATACTGAAGCATCAAATGTTTTTAGTTTTTCAGTGTCTGGGTTTCTGAGTAATTGATTAAAAGCCGCCGCACCATAAAATAAGGGTGTTTTACATAAAAACAAACTAAAGTAATACGTTGTGAACATGGATTAGGGCTTAATGGTAAACGGTATAATGATAAACCTTGGTAAAATTCCAGACGATGAGTAATACGGTTAAAATTTTTAATTATCAAAAAAACGTAATTTATCAATGCATTTTAGACAACAGTTACTTCCTGGAAACGGAGTTGCAGCAGCGCCGGCGAATGCACACAAGTGCTGTTTGGCTTTAGAAAACATGGCAGCAACTACACGGACCTTGCTCCGGAAATTTTCCCTTTGAGTAAACGTAGCCGATCGTTTTTGTTTTTGGTGACAATAAACAAGATAACAAATATTCATACCGTGACATCCCTAATGTAGACTATTATTTACGCACTATTGACTAGTGATGCAATGAAAATGTGTTTACCGAAAGACTTTGAACACCCAAACAGCACTGCCGAAATAACAATGTTATGATGTTGACCTAACTTAGACGCACGCAATTGTCTGGAGCAGAGGGAGCATGTTTGCAAGGCGAATGTACTTTAATATATCTGTGATATACCTGTAAACAGCCATCTACAAAATGTGCAAATATTAAGAGGACAGTGGGAGAGAAACTGCGCAGTGGCCCTTGTCAGCGGTCCTTGTCCCTAAGTTACAAATCTGTTTAAGACTGCTAGGGAAGCACAGCTTCCCCTAAGATATATATAAAAAAGTGGTCAAATATTTACTTTTGTGTTTACTTTTCATTGACTAAATATGAGCTAGAATGCTTCAACTTTTGTTCATTCGTTTACTCTATTAGTCCCGGAGGGGAAATTCAGATTCAGAATAAGCGACTTCCATGACAGCTGATAAGACTTTCTTTTTATTCATTCTTGTTTCGTCAAACAGCATTAAACAGTGTTGAGGCTGAGCGCCCAACGAGCCAAATTCGACAACCATTGGATAAATGCTTGGCTTTGTCCCACCCACGGACGCAGAGTGTATCTAGAAGTAAATGAGAAGTGGGCTTAGCCTCGTCAAACTGCTTAAATTATTGATAAAAACTATAGTGTTATAATCTGATGTAATCATAATATATAATGATAATGCAACCTTGCAAATAACCGTTTAAAAGGATATAATCGTTTTTATCATTACTGTAAAATTGTTTACCATTGTACTGTAATTGCAAGTATAACTTTGTTATCCTAAATAAATAAACAAAACATAAAATGGACTCAAAAAATTACCATAAATAAATATTGAACATCTTAAAGTGCATTTTCTTTCTCAGTTGGAAAAACTATGTTGGAAGTTGTTTTTATGTCTATTGTTGAGATGTCCGATAATGGCTTTTTTGCCGATATCTGATATTCCGATATGGTCCAACTCTTAATTACTGATACCGATATATACAGTCGTGGAATTAACACATTATTATGCCTAATTTTGTTGCGATGCCCCGCTGGATGCTTTAAATCAGTGGTCCCCAACCACCTGGATCGATTGGTACCGGGCCGCACAAGAAATAAAAAAATTAAAAAAAATGTATTTTTATTTTCTAAATTAAATCAACATAAAAAACACAAGATACACTTACAATTAGTGAACCAACCCAAAAAACCTCCCTCCCCATTTACATTAATTCACACTCATTCACACAAAAGTGTTGATTCTTTCTGTTATTAATATTTCTGGTTCCTACATTATAATATCAATATAGATCAATACAGTCTGCAGGGATACAGTCCGTAAGCACACTTGATTGTATTTTTTTATGACAAAAAAATTAAAAATACCATAACACCCCACCCCCCAACCCCCCCGGTCCGTGGGACAAATTTTCAAGCGTTGACCGGTCCGCAGTTACAAAAAGGTTGGGGACCACTGCTTTAAACAATGTAACATCCATCCATCCATTTTCTACCGCTTGTCCCTTTTTGGGGTCGCGGGGGGTGCTGGAGCCTATCTCAGCTGCATTCGGGCGGAAGACGGGGTATACCCTGGACAAGTCACCACCTCATCGCAGGGTCAACAAAGATAGACAGACAACATTCACACTCATATTCACACACTAGGGTCAATTTAGTGTTGCCAAACAACCTATCCCCAGGTGCATGTTTTTGGCAGTGGGAGGAAGCCGGGGTACCCGGAGGGAACCCACGCAGTCACGGGGAGAACATGCAAACTACACACAGAAAGATCCCGAGCCCGCGTTTGAACTCAGGACCCTCGTATTGTGAGGCACATGCACTAACCCCTGTACCACCGTGCTGCCCACAATATAGAGAGAGAGAGAGAGAGAGAGAGAGAGAGAGAGAGAGAGAGAGAGAGAGAGAGAGAGAGAGAGAGAGAGAGAGAGAGAGAGAGAGAGAGAGAGAGAGAGAGAGAGAGAGAGAGAGAGAGAGAGAGAGAGAGAGAGAGAGAGAGAGAGAGAGAGAGAGAGAGAGAGAGAGAGAGAGAGAGAGAGAGAGAGAGAGAGAGAGAGAGAGAGAGAGAGAGAGAGAGAGATCAACAATTCCAAGGAGAGAGAGAGAGAGAGAGAGAGAGAGAGAGAGAGAGAGAGAGATCAACAATTCCAAGGAGAGAGAGAGATCAACAATTCCAATTGGAGAGAGAGAGAGAGAGAGAGAGAGAGATCAACAATTCCAATTGGCAAGCCAAAAAACAAGGTCAGCTTTACAAAAATGACCTGCTTCCGCCCTGCAAAACACGAGTGATGACTTCATGACTGTTATGGACAAATATAATTGTCGGCGACAAATTGTCTTGTCGACAGTGTCCACTAATTGTTGCAGCCCTAATTAGCATGCACTTCTCTTGCTCTACCCACAATCCCACATAGCTAAACGAGCTAAAATGACTAACATCACCCCCTAGCGTACGGGAGGCCTACAGCATTTGGTCAACAGTTGGATAGAAAGAGTGCTTGTAAACGGGGGCTTTCACATGTATGAAAATAAAAGAACGTGATTTATTTGGGGAAGCTGATGAATTTAGTGTATGGAAATGTACTGAATGTAAAAGTCCTAAGAACTCTATGAACATCTCAGGAGAACAACTATAGATTTCTAAAAGTCATTAAAGTTGTTTGGGACTGTTCATTAACAACTATTGCACGTAAGATGTTCAGATACTTTCACACAGGGTATCTATCCGCGAGATCTTAAAAAGTCTTAATCCAACAATTTTAATTTAAGTTAAAGTTAAAGTACCAATGATTGTCACACACACTAGGTGAAATTTGTCCTCTGCATTTGACCCATCCCCTTGTTCACCCCCTGGGAGGTGAGGGGAGCAGTGGGCAGCAGCGGTGCCGTGCCCGGGAATCATTTTGGTGATTTAACCCCCAATTCCAACCCTTGATGCTGAGTGCCAAGCAGGGAGGTAATGGGTCCCATTTTTTTATAGTCTTTGGTATGACTCAGGCCTTAAAATGTCAAAACTTATCCTAAAATCTCATAAGAGGTCCAAATATGATTTTGAAAGGTCTTAAAATCTATTAACGTTACTTATATTTAAAACATGCATAAACTTCAGACTTGCTTCTAAATGTTTTGATTTTTGAAGACGCTGTAACGTAATTACAAAATGGAACCAAAGTAGGCTACCTGTGCTGCTGTTGGAATTTATCGTGCACCATCAGTGTGCTGTGCGGGCGCATTGGTGTGTTCTTACAGCTTAGCATAGCAGCGAAGAAAAGCCAAATTACTTTCATAAAATAAGTTTGTGAACGATCATTTTAATGCATGCTTGAAGCTGGTGGATGGAAATCCTAAACCCTTTATACGTCAAGGACTTAAACATTGCGGTGAATGTGAATGGAATGATAATGATAATTTTTCAACAAATGGCTGTGTAAAAAGGATTATTAAACATATAACTCTGGTCAATGAGCCGGATACAGGAAATAAGTAGTAAACAGGAAAAGAAGAACATTTACCTTATTTGGCATTATAAGAATAAATTAGACTTAGATTTTTCTAAGTCTAAATTGATCCTACAGTATGTCCTACTATCCTACAGGAATTACATTTTCTTCTTTGATCCATTTAAATCGATGATAGAGACGAAAAGCAAAGTCTAACGCAGCATGCCACTCATACGACTTCAGGTGGTCCAAGCTGTCACTTTTGAGCTGAAAGACGTGATTCCTTATAACACAGTTTAATGCTAGTCAGTCAAATAACACAGCAACTATATCGGTTAGGGCTGGGCGGTATGGCAAAAAATATTATCACAGTTAGTTTTTTAATATCGATTAATATTACGATTTTCAATATTTTTAACTTAGAGTCAGGTTGTGCCGTTCAGGATAATACAGAGTACTGTTGCAGCCCTACTGTTTATTACTGCAGTATCTTCCAACATACATTCCTGCCATGTTTGTTCAAGGTAGTATGTGCTAACAGATGGCAACTGCCATTTAGTTCATATCTATGGTTGTTTGCTAGAGGTGCAACAGTACAGGTAACCCACGTTACGGTTTGTACCTCAATTTTAGGGCCACAATTCCGCTTTTTTTGGTACGTTATGGGGGTGAAGACACTTTTTTCCCCCTTAAAGTTCTTTTTTTTTTTTGCTTGTCATCACTAACTTCATTCTGCAGTAAACAAGTGGTGTACTGAATACTATAAAACTTTTTTTTTTTAGTTAACATTTACTATACAACACTTTCAAATGGTAAATTATTTGTATTACTAGATTACTTGTATAGGTCAGTGTTTCTCACCATTGGTTTGGCAAACGGCAAGTGGTGACCCAGGTTTTGGAATTTTTTTAAAACTCAAATTCTGTATTTATATTTAATGAATTTACATTAAAGTGCAGTTTGAATATGAGGTACTGTAAAATAATGTGTACCAACACAAAACATGTTTAATGATTTTTTCAGGAACAAAAAGTTTTTTATCCTCAAATTTAAAAATAATTTGAATAAAGTGTAGTTTTTCTGAGTTTTTTAGTACACGTTATATCTAATGAGTTGAATCAGAGCAAACAAAAAGGCTGATTCAAAAATATTAAGATTTATTTTTTTCCTGATTTGAAATAGAATGTGTATTTATCCTCCCAGTCGGGAGGATATACAAAGACATTCTGTGCCTGCCTACGAGACTGCATTCAGGGCAGGATTACCATACACCACAGCGTGAACTCAAACAGTCAGTGGAACTAAAGTCTGTCACTGAAGTCGCTTCTCCTTTTTAAATGTTGTTTCAACTTCTATGCTAGTGTTAGCCATATTTCTTTGTTGTTTTTCTTGGCTGCACTTCCAGCTCTTGGGGTGGAAGGGTCACAATGCTGATTAAACATTAATTACGTTGCGACGAGCCTTACTTTTTCGGCGGTGGACAGGGATGATCGCACACAAACACACACACAGACACACACAGTACAACGATCAATAAAGGCGGATTGTCTCGTGCAAGATGATACCAAGCAACGTTGCTGTTTACTACTGCGGTATTTTCTAACAGACATTTCCTCCATGTTTGATCGAGATAATTTTGGTAACAGCTGATCACCGTGATCAAAATGAAATTATTTGCCCAGCCCTGTATCGGTCACATTTATTTTCCTTAAAGTGGTACACACATAGAGGTATTGTGTAACACATTATCACTCCTTGTTTCATAAGGCATCTTTGCTTCGGTATCGTTTGACCCATCACTAGTATAAACTACCAATTCTGTCGAGAATAATGCATAACACCAGAATCTTGTTGAGGGCTACAAAATTCAAATTAAATATACTGTACATCCATACATGTGCACACAAATCTTGTTTTTAACTATTCTTTCATTTTCAAAATAATCTTACTTATCTCGTCATATGAAATATAACTTACTTCACCAATTATTATTTATTTATTAATTTTTATTGTGATTACTTATGGAGTATATTGTGAATAAATTGAGAACAGGAAGTGAACAAAAGTTTTAGCAACTGTTATGTAAAAGAAAAGGTGTAGGATTAAATAAGCTCTGCTTCTTCCTACTCCTTTTCGAACATGTTGAAAAGAGAAACTGGAAATTGTGATGTATCATGTTGTATGCTTGCATGTTCGAAATAAACTCAAACTTATTGAAGATGGATTTTGTTAATCATTCCACTCAAGTAAACCGTGAGTAATCATTAGGAGTCCAAGACTGATATTAATTGATATCAATTCCCATGATTAATATATGTAACTTTTGACCAATGTCGTACAGAATGATTTGCCATCAACCTAAAACATTCTAAAGAAGAATTAATTAATATTTTTCTTTCTCCCCTCAGGTGGCCAAAGTCACTCACATAGATGGCGACGGCGCTGTTAGATTCTCTTCAGAGACCTCCTTTGTTGTTGACAAATATGAAATCCTGTAAAAAATATTCAAAGGAAAAAAAAAAAAAAGGCCCACAAAACAGTCCAAATCTATGCTACAGAGATCAATTGAAGATTCGTTGCCTGCCCACCTTGTATACCACCACAGACTCTGTACATCAACAGGACTCCCATCAACTCTGGCAACCCCGCTCCTTGTGCTGGGGAAGAGCTGTAGTGGTGTATGTATATTGTTTGTATGACAGAAAGGATAATCTATATATAGCGTTGATGGAAATTTTAAAACAACAGTGATACTGTTGCTGACCTACATGGAGGCTTAGTTGGCTAACGGATTGCAGGGCAGGCCACTGTTCGCTTCATGGTCAGTTTATCAGTACTACTCTAGACAAGGTCGTAGAGGTCCTTAAGAATGTGAGACAGTGATATCAGCATTCACTAGAATTGGCCTGAGTACTTCTCGCATCCCCCAAAATCATGCATTCTCAACAGTTTTGTCTCCCCTCTGTGTTGCTTTACTGTTGGATTAAACTCATTGGGGTGCTTGCTTTCTTTTTCAGATTTCTTTGACTTTTATAATTACAGAGTTATTGTTGTCAAGATAAGCAATCACTAATCTATTGCGATTTGTTCTACAATATACAGATGTTTTTTCTTTTTCTTTTTAGAGGACATTTTTATACAAAGACAACATCCACCTAAGCTGAAAAGCAGATTCTCAATATATTATATTTTCTATCTGCGGTTATCTTCAGTAATAATATTGTAATGTGTCCTTTTTGTTTAGAATGTTCGTTGTTGTTTCTTTTGGTCATTGTTTTCTACTACAAGTCATGAAGTCTGGCATTGATGAGCAGAACCCATCCACCAGTGAATACATTTGGTTATTTCAGCGTTTATATTTCTGAATGATTATTTCTCCTCCTGTAGCCACTTGACACACAAAAAGGTGAGTCTTGTTTCCATTACTGTATTTTGATTCCAAAAATAGTAAGCTGTACTTTGATCATGGGCCAGAAATTACAAAGCTCTTAATTCAGCGTTCACAGAATTGAAAAGCTCTCTCATGTAAAATGTTTAAAACCACAAAAACAATGCCACATGCCCGATGGACCCCCGCTTCTCCCATCCCAGCATCAACAATGTAAAAGACCGGGACTCACTTACTGATGCATTTGGTTCTGTATTTGCTAATTAAAAGTACATCAAGATTATTCAAAATGTAATGTGTTTTTCACTTGGACTCCCCAAATTTAAAATAGTATTGTTTTGTAGATTTGTTGCAGTTGGAAATAAAAAATCAACCATTTATATTGACACATCTAAAGGGGAATCTTAACATTCCATTGTACAATTAGGGGGAAATCTTTAATGTAATAAAATGTATTCTTGAAAAATATACTTGCTTTTTGTGTTCTTTTGTGGACCACTGACCCCTTACAAGAGAGCATTTTCCATGAGCCGCTTTATATTGCCCTTCTGTCATTCAATTCTGCCATTTGTACTCTATGCAATAGGAATTATATTTTGAACTTAAGCGTCAGACTAATTTTATAAAGATAAACTAAAACAAATGCTAATTTTAACCAAATCTTTAATTTTACAGAAAATGAGCTGTGAAAAGCACATACAGAGTTGTCGTGAAGACATTCACTTGATATGTTGGCTGTGTGCTTGGGCTCCTTGTCCTGCTGAAAGATGAACCATCACCCAGTCTGAGTTCAAGAGCGCTCTGGAGCAGGTTTTTCATCCAGGATGTCTCTACATTACTGCATTCATATTTCCCTCTATCCTGACTAGTCTCCTAGTTCCTGCCGCTGAGAAAACATCCCCACAGCATGATGCTGCCACTACCATGCTTCACTGTAGAGATGGTATTGAGTTGGTGATGAGTGGTGCCTGGTTTCCTCCAAACTTGGCTCCTGGCATATCAGACCAGATCATTTTGTTTCTCACTGGCACTCATCGAGGGCGGTGCTCCCTTTTCCTCTCCCTATCTCTCCTGTTGCTTCTTTGTTTTGTTTTGTCTTAACTTTCTTATTGCCTCTTTTTGCAGTGATCTCTAAAATATAAACAATGGAATTAATTAACTGGCCTCTCAACGAAATTGACAAGATCTTGGGTTTTGGGCAACCTGCTTGTCTTGACAAAGCTGTTGTTGCTGAACACTTTCCTCCGGCACTGTTCCCCTAGCATTCAAAAAAGCGGTTATTCATCCTCTGCTCAAAAGACCTAACCTCGATCCTGACCTCATGGTAAACTACCGACCGGTCTCCCACCTTCCGTTTATTTCCAAAATTCTCGAAAAAACTGTTGCACAGCAGCTAAATGAACACTTAGTGACTAACAATCTCTGTGAACCTTTTCAATCCGGTTTCAGGGCAAATCACTCTACGGAGACAGCCCTCGCAAAAATGACTAATGATCTATTGCTAACGATGGATTCTGATGCGTCATCTATGTTGCTGCTTCTTGATCTTAGCGCCGCTTTCGATACCGTCGATCATAATATTTTATTAGAGCGTATCAAAACACGTATTGGTATGTCAGACTTAGCCTTGTCTTGGTTTAACTCTTATCTTACTGACAGGATGCAGTGCGTCTCCCATAACAATGTGACCTCGGACTATGTCAAGGTAACGTGCGGAGTTCCCCAGGGTTCGGTTCTTGGCCCTGCACTCTTTAGTATTTACATGCTGCCGCTGGGGGACATCATACGCAAGTACGGTGTTAGCTTTCACTGTTATGCTGATGACACTCAACTCTACATGCCCCTAAAGCTGACCAACACGCCGGACTGTAGTCAGCTGGAGGCGTGTCTTAATGAAATTAAACAATGGATGTCCGCTAACTTTTTGCAACTCAACGCTAAGAAAACGGAAATGCTGATTATTGGTCCTGCTAGACACCAACATCTATTTAATAATACCACCTTAACATTTGACAACCAAACAATTAAACAAGGAGACTCGGTAAAGAATCTGGGTATTATCTTCGACCCAACTCTCTCGTTTGAGTCACACATTAAGAGTGTTACTAAAACGGCCTTCTTTCATCTCCGTAATATCGCTAAAATTCGTTCCATCTTGTCCACTAGCGACGCTGAGATCATTATTCATGCGTTCGTTACGTCTCGTCTCGATTACTGTAACGTATTATTTTCGGGCCTCCCTATGTCTAGCATTAAAAGATTACAGTTGGTACAAAATGCGGCTGCAAGGCTTTTGACAAAAACAAGAAAGTTTGATCATATTACGCCTATACTGGCTCACTTGCACTGGCTTCCTGTGCACTTAAGATGCGACTTTAAGGTTTTACTACTTACGTATAAAATATTACACGGTTTAGCTCCAGCCTATCTCGCCGATTGTATTGTACCATATGTCCCGACAAGAAATCTGCGTTCAAAGAACTCCGGCTTATTAGTGATTCCCAGAGCCAAAAAAAAGTCTGCGGGCTATAGAGCGTTTTCTATTCGGGCTCCAGTACTCTGGAATGCCCTCCCGGTAACAGTTAGAGATGCTACCTCAGTAGAAGCATTAAGTCCCATCTTAAAACTAATTTGTATAATCTAGCCTTTAAATAGACCCCCCCTTTTTTAGACCAGTTGATCTGCCGTTTCTTTTCTTCTCTCCTCTTCTCCCCTGTCCCTTGCGAGGGGGAGTTGCATAGGTCCGGTGGCCATGGATGAAGTGCTGGCTGTCCAGAGCCGGGACCCCGGGTGGACCACTAGCCTGTGCATCGGTTGGGGACATCTCTGCGCTGCTGACCCGTCTCCGCTCGGGATGGTTTCCTGTTGGCCCCGCTGTGGACTGGACTCCCGCTGATGTGTTGGATCCACTGTGGACTGGACTTTCACAATGTTATGTCAGACCCACTCGACATCCGTTGCTTTCGGTCTCCCCTAGAGGGGGGGGGTTACCCACATATGCGGTCCTCTCCAAGGTTTCTCATAGTCATTCACCGACGTCCCACTGGGGTGAGTTTTTCCTTGCCCGTATGTGGGCTCTGTACCGAGGATGTCGTTGTGGCTTGTACAGCCCTTTGAGACACTTGTGATTTAGGGCTATATAAATAAACATTGATTGATTGATAACACACAACGTACTCTTGGGAGGAGAAGGATATTCACTTATTTGGAATTATGACAACATAACATCTGCTGATTGGAGTAAGCGTTGCTCTAGTTCAACAAATTGGAAGATGCTGGTAGCCAAATGATCGGAGGATGCGGGCAGAAATGTGGACACTTTGTGATTTGGATAACATCGGACCGTCTGCCCTGCAGGATGAAATTGAGGACCAGTAATAGGCAATTAAGAGTGAAAAGCAAATTTATTTTTGCTCGCCAACACAAACAGTCTAATTTGGATTGTTTCCCTGGCTCCGAGACTGCCAGAGGACAGTGCAGTGAAGACACAGCAAACTCCTTACCTGTTTT
Source organism: Entelurus aequoreus (assembly GCF_033978785.1). NCBI lineage: Eukaryota > Metazoa > Chordata > Actinopteri > Syngnathiformes > Syngnathidae > Entelurus > Entelurus aequoreus. The sequence continues at coordinate 40,684,271 of NC_084743.1, forward strand.
CATGGAGACACACTTGTTGTTGACTTCGGACTGACTAGATGTGCAATCGCGGTTGCAAGAGCACCAAGGTCGCAAAACAGTGACACGCTGCAGGCTTACACACACATGCATCCACGAAAAATACACATCACACACACACATACCCCACCCCTCATCCCACGCCTTCAACGCTTCACCCCATGTGGTATGATGGATGAAGTAGTGCCAGTAGTGGCTGTCAGCTTCGGGCCGGATGCCCGCCCCCTCACCCCTCGTTGCAAGTCTCGAGTTGTATGTTGTAATATGTATATGTGCTTTGCTAGGGAGTTTTTTTCTCTCTCTCCAGGCTGCATGCGCCCCCTCAGGAACGTGATGGTGATGTAGTGTACGCTACAGCAGCTTATTCTTCCTGGATGGATGGAATTTGCTTCACTGCTTCACCACCCTGATGTTGTTTGTGATGTCAAAGGGGACGTATTATGGAAAACCTGTTGTAATGCAGTAGTTTTTCCAATAGATGGCACTGTTGTACGGTTGATTCATTCCATCTCTGCAGACTGCTTGTAAAAAAGAGATGCACTTGCTATATAACCTGTGTGTGCATGCCAGTCAATAAAAACTCTGCCAAAGAACAGGTAATGGGCCGAGATCGTCGCTAAAAAGCTGTTGTGCACGGACTTTGTGTGAAGATAAACGGTATTGTGGGAACTCACAATGGAGGATAAGCTGTTTATTGACAGACTGAGTGGACCAGAGAACTGGGCAACATGGAAGTTTCAGATGGAACACTTGCTAAAGGCTAAAGGACTATGGGGCATGCTAATGGAGATGGAGACGCTAGCCGCAGATGCTAACGCAACAGCACAGGCTGAATTCACAAGACTGAGAGAGAAAGCATTCTCTGTTAGTGCTAAAGGTAAGTATACTAGTTGTACCTGATAACAAGCTGTCAAACTCCCAAAGAGGTGTGGACCACGCTGAAAGCCCATTGAAAGATATTTCAAATGTGAAATGAAGGAAGGAGAGGCTTTAGCTGATCATTTAAAACAAATGAAGGAGCTAACTGATCAGCTATCAGCAATTGGATCTGTAATTGAAGAGGAAGACCAAATTGTAACACTGTTGGGTAGCTTGCCACCAAATTAGGCTACAATTGTCACTGCACTAGAAACAAAGATTGACAACCTGACACTGAATTTTGTTCAGCAAGCATTAATAAATGAAGAGCAAAAGCGAGTGAATGCTAATGATTCCAGTGGTGCTACGTCAGTTTCACTAATGATTCCAGTGGTGCTACGTCAGGTGGTGCATCAGCCATGTCATCACAATTTCGGGGAAATGTGCAGGATAGCTCCAAGACAGTGGGAGCAGCAGACAAAAGCATGTGGAGATGTTACAAATGTGGTAGAGAAGGCCATATCAAGCGTGATTGTCCAACCTGGAAAAATAAACCACAAAAGAAAATCCACAAGGCTAAGCACATGATGTGTGAGGATGAAGAAGATTCCTCTGAAAGTGCCTTTGTGATCAGGGATGCAAACCGTGACAGACCACAACAGGCTGAGTGGTTAATTGATTCTGGATCATCAAAACACATGCTGTGTGATAAATAAATTCTTCAAGAATACCAGCAGTTCACAAAATTACAGTCTGTGAAACTGGGTGACGGCAGGGTGGTTGACGCCCTAGGAATTGGAAATGTCAACCCGAAAATGACTTTCAAATTAAGTGATGTAAAAAATGTCACAATGATAATGTGCTGTATGTTCCAAAGCTCCTATGAGCTGCTACCAAGAAAGGGAATACTGTGCAGTTCAGAAAGTCTCGTTGCTACATACGTGGAAAAAGTGGAACACTTCAAGGAATGGGAACACTAAGAGCTGATGGACTATATCAGCTGGATATTCAAGGAAGTGAAACTGTATGTCACAGTGCTTCTGTACGGCCAGCCTGTGGCACCAGCGCCTTGGTCACCCAAGCTTAAGGAACTCAAAGATCTGGTGAACGGAATGAACTTTTCTGCAGAAAAAGAGATTCCCTTCTGTGAAGGATGTATGGAAGGCTAGTTGGCTAAGAAGCCATTCAAGTCGATTGGAGGAATCCGTTCCAAACGCAAGATGCAGCTGATTCACAGTGATGTCTGTGGTCCCATGCAGACTGAATCTATAGGTGGAGCAAAATGTTTTGTGACTTTCATTGATGATTTCTCAAGATGCTACAAGGTATACTCCATGAAACAAAAAAATTAGGTGCTAAGCAAATTCAAGGAATTTGAGAGAACATTCTCAAATGAGTCTGGTCTGAGCACCACAAGGCTGAGGACAGATAATGGTGGTGAGTAAACATTAAAGGAGTTTCAAGACTATTTGAAGTCTCAAGGCATCCACCATAAAATGACTGTACCTCACTCACCACAGCAAAATGGTGTTGCAGAAATAAAAAACAGGACTTTAGTTGAAGCAGCTAGAAGCATGCTGTCACATGCAAAGTTGTCACAGATGTTCTGGGCAGAGGCTGTAGCCACCGCAGCTTACATACAGAACAGGCTGCCCACAGCTGTTCTGAAGGAAGAGACATCCTATGAGAAATGGTGTGGAAAGAAACCTGACATGAGTCACGTGAAGGTGTTTGGCTGTATTGCTTATGCACATATCCCAGATGAAGAAAGGAATGGAAACTGGAAAAAAAGGCTGTGAAGCTTTGTTTTGTGGGATATGCAAACAATCCCAAGGGATATCGCCTGTATGATGAAGAGAAGAGGAGGATTGTAATCCGCCGTGATGTCATCTTCGATGAATCCAACTTCAGCTGGAAGCAGGAAATTAAAGTACTCTGTTCAGAGAACGAGATAACCATACAAACAGATGAGAATGAAACACAACATGATGAAGTCACAGTTGACAGCACTGTCAGAACAAGTGGCAGAATCAGAAATGCTCCAAGGAGATTTGGATATGATGAGTTTGTCGATATAGTGACTGTTATAAATTCCCTTCGTCAGTGATTAAGATTAAGAGAAAGTTCCCTATTTAATATGATAATTGTTGAATATAATTGACTATATTATTGTTGACGTAAACAAGCTATTATTGTAGTCATGCACCTTTAAGTTGCATCTGTTTTGAGTCAGGCAGTTTACCGGGCAGCTATGTTTACTTTCCGGGGTCCTTCAGGCAATGTGTTGAACAGTGTGTATGTGAGAGTGTGTTTAGCTGCTGCTGCTACACAGTTAGATATAAAGAAGTTGAAACGTAAAACGGTGTCCTTATTCCCTAACCGGAGTACGCTCACGGGTGAAGAGTCCCAGCACAACAACAACAACAACATCGGTTTAAACATATAGTTCTTTAATATTGGTCCTTCGAGCCGGATTATCTTCACTCGCGACGGAGAAATGGACACAGCGCTAAAAACAGCGGCAGACGGCGCCGCACTCGGAGCAAGACAGCGACAGCTTCCAACTCGTCTAGAAAGCTACCAGGTTAGCCTTCCACAGTCCCTCATTCCTCACGGTGCCCGCGCGGAGGACCGAGGAGAGAGCGTCGGCACCCAGCGGCTGCAGTCTCTTAGCCTACAGACCGAGTCTGTGTGTATAGAGGACCAGCCGCACGGAGTGCACGCTATCCCCGATCGTCCATTATCGGCGGGAGCAGCCGACAAGGTGAGCGAGTGGAACATGGCGATACATGCTAGAGACTTGTCCAGCCAGCTAACATGCCATATAAGCCAACCATCGGCGACGCCCGCGAGGCGGAGCTATCAAAGCAGGCAGGGTTCTCCTGTTCTACGGCCACCAGCTAATCTCAATATGAGCGTCCCAACATATCAATCACCCTGGCTAAGCTGTCCAGTAGTTCACAGCACCCCTCTGTCACAGCCATCCAGCCTCCATCTTGGATCATCTAGGCTGCTTCAGCATGAGCCACACCTGTCTACACTGCCACATACCATCTCTACAGCACTAGAGCTTCAAGCAGCAAAGACTCCTACAACAGGTAGTAGACAGGAGAACTACACACTGACACAGTCTCTACCTTCAATTGTGACATCTGCATGGGCACCGCCTCCCCTCACCACGCTGAATGTTTCTATGCTGCAGCCTACACCTCAAGCTTCACCAGCAGTGAGTTATGCCAGCCCACAGACATCAGTTACATCAGGCTACCCGTCTAACCAGCCTACCACAGTGATGATTAACAATGTACAGGACAGAGTGCCACCAGCTTCACAACTGCAATACCTGCCCATGCAGACAACACCAGTAAATCCAGCACCAGTGCAGCAATGCGCCCCACTCCCGTCCGCACAGCCAGTGTGGCAATACACCCCACTCCCGTCTGCACAGCCCGTGCAGCAACACGCCCCACTGTTTGCACAACCAGCCTATCAACCCCCCCAGATAGCAACAGCGCCATACTCTGCACCACAGCTACCTGTTGCGGCTGGCACTCAGCTAGTTATCAATCCATCGCCCTACAGCGCTGCCACTCCCCTGGGAACTGTCTATCAGCCTCCATCAACCATCGCTACACAGACATTATACCAGTCACCACTGCCACCGCAGAACCAACAGCTGCAACTCTACCAGCCTGTGTATCCGCCGTCAACTCAGCCAGCATATCAACTGGTGTCTCCCCCTGCTGGTTTCACTCTGCAACAGCCCCCATCAGCTCAAAAGGTTCAGTACAGCCCCCAGTCTCAGTATACGCCACTGCAGGTACCTTACACTACCCAGTCACCCAGACAGCCTGTTCCAATACCTGAACTGCCTAAGTTGGTGCATGACAGTGAGAGAGAGTTTGCGGATTTAAAAATGGCGTTAGATCACCTGCTCAATCCACACACTGAACTTTCTGAACATTACAAATACCGTGTGCTTATGGAACACTTGATCCTGGATGAAGCCAAGCTAATAGCTCAGTCATACAGACATTACGTACAGCCCTACACCACCGCCATGCAGGCTCTGCAGAGACAGTACGGGCAGCCACATCAGTTGGCACAAAGTGAGATTGCAGCCATCCTGAATTCTCCTGATCTCAAATCAGGAGACCCCAAAGCTTTCCAGAGCTTTGCCCTCAACATTGACTTGCTGGAGGGAATGCTAACCTCATTGGAAGGGCCTAATGAGATAGAAGTGATGTCTACTGGCCATGTTGACCGGCTACTTAGCAAACTCCCTAGACACATGAGAGACAACTTTGTGGAGCATCTGCAGGTTCAGGGGCGCCTCAACACCAGCAGCCTAAACCCATACAACCTCAGAGACCTCGCAGAGTGGCTCAAGGTGAAGGCAGAAGCTCAGAGACTGTCCGCAAAAATGGCACAGCGCCATCGAGCTGAAGGAGCACCGCCTGCCAATCGAGACAGACCTGTTCCTACTCCCCGGCCTCGGACTCGGCCTGTTTCTGTGTATCACGGCGCAGACCAGCCCAAATCAGCCGAAATGACTCGGCCAGTAGCTAAGCAACAAAAGTTTAAAAGGATGTGTCTCTTCTGCAAGAGTACAGAGCACTACTTGTCGCAGTGTCCAGACATTATTCAACGCTCAATACAGGAAATTGAGAAGTGGATAGCAGGCGGAAAGCGCTGTCGTAACTGTGGCCATACTAACCACGATGAAGAGAGCTGCACGTTAAAGAAACCTTGCAGTGAGTGTCAGGAGATCCACCTGAGAGTGCTGCATGACATCACCAGGCCGGGCCCCCAAATCTTCCTCATCACACCCAAAGACTGCACCTCAGCGGCTAACTCGATGCAGGGAGGGAAAGTATACCTCAAGATGGTGCCAATCATCATCAGTCATGGGACCAGATCACTGCAGACCTATGCAATCCTCAATGATGGAGTTGAACGTACCATAATACTCCCAGCTGCAGTTTGAGACCTGAAGCTCAGAGGCAGAGCAGAGTCCCTCACCCTGCGGACTGTTCGTCAGGATGTGGTTCACCTCACTGGAGCATCAGTCGACTTTCATGTAGCTTCTCCAGCATCACCATCAAAGCAGCATTTGGTTGAGAGGGCCTACACAGCAGGTCGACTTACCCTGACAGAGCAATCCTATCCAATAGCAGCGCTCCAGAGACGCTACCGCCACCTGAGAGGATTACAACTGCAGAGCTTCAATAAGGTGCAACCACTGCTGCTCCTTGGTGCAGATTACACTCATCTGATCACTGCTACGGAACCAGTGAGGTTTGGCCCAAAGGGAGGACCCGTAGCTATCCATACAGCACTCGGCTGGACGCTCCAAGGCCCAGATGGTTTACAGTCCCCCGCTGCATCATGCTACTACACCGCCTTGAAGCCTACACCAGATGACATCTACCAACAAGTCGAACGCCTCTGGCAGCTTGATGTGCTCCCATTCCGTAGCGAGCGGCTATCAGTGCGGTCTCGCCTGGACCAGGAAGCGGTGAGCGTCTTGGAAGCACGCACTAAGAGAGTGAAGGTTGGTGACACACTTCGCTACACTACACCCCTGCTCCGGGTAAAGGGTGCACCACCACTAAAGGCAGATGTTGAAGCAGTGATGCCAAAGCTACGCAGTACAGAGAGACGACTGCTTAAAGACACTGTCAAAGCTAAAATATATGAAGCAGAGATCCAGAAGCTTATAGATGGTGGGTGTGTCACAAAGCTCCAGGAGGGAGAGGGAAACAGTTCCAGAGAGTCATGGTTCATACCTCATCACCTCGTCCATCACAATGGCAAACATCGCCTTGTCTTTGACTGCTCCTTTAATCATGGTGGTCTCTCTCTCAACGAGCAGCTTCTACCAGGTCCAACCCTCGGCCCGTCTCTCATCGGGGTCCTACTGCGGTTCCGCCAGCACGCTGTCGCCATCAGTGGAGATATCCGAGCCATGTTCCACCAAGTTCGGCTGCTACCGGAGGACCAGCCGTTGCTGAGGTTTGTTTGGAGAAACCTGCTAAGGGAGAAACAGCCTGACGTATACCAATGGCAGGTGTTGCCATTTGGTACCACGAGCAGCCCGTGTTGTGCAACATTTGCCCTGCAAAAACATGTCAAAGAATGTGCTGCAGGAAATGAAGACGTCCTGCAGTCCATCGAACAGTCTTTCTACGTGGACAACTGTCTGCAGAGCCTGTCAACGACTGAGTCAGCAAAGCTCCTGGTGGACAAGATGCGACAATGTCTGGCCTCAGGAGGATTTCAGATTCGACAGTGGGCAAGTAACTTCTCATGTGTTGTCTCCCACTTGCCTTCCAGTGCCCGATCTGAAAGCACAGAGCTGTGGCTGGCCGAGAAGAGCAACGATCCACAGGAGCCGGCCCTTGGTCTGCGGTGGTATTGTCCATCTGATCGGCTCGGTTTCAAGCCAAAGCCCCCAGAGAGTGAGACCCCTACTATGCGGTACATCTATAAGGCACTCGCCCGCCAGTATGATCCGATCGGGATCATTATCCCGTACACTACACGGGCCAAGATTCTTGTCCAGAGGGTGTGGGCAAAGAAGAGGAGCTGGGACGACCCGAATCTCCCTCCTGACATCCTCCAGGCCTGGTCCAGTTGAGAGAGAGAACTCCCCGAGCTGGCCAACATCTCCATCCCTCGAACCTATGCACCATTGGAGCTTGCTACTGACACCACAGAGTACACTCTCCACGTCTTCTGTGACTCCTCTGAGCAAGCCTACGGGTCAGTGGCATATCTCACCACAAGAACTAATGACACTGTCTATGTCTCATTTGTGATGGCAAGGTCTAGAATGGCCCCAAAACGCCAGCAGTCAATGCCACGGTTGGAGCTCTGTGCAGCGCTGACAGGAGCCCAGCTGTCCTCCCTCCTTCACAAAGAGCTCACCTTGTGTATTGCCCAGACCTTCTTATGGACTGACTGCACAACAGTTCTCACCTGGCTGACATCTCAGTTGTGCAGGTTCAAGGTTTTCGTGGGAACTAGGGTTTCTGAGATCCAGGAGCTGACTGCCTCACACACCTGGAGGTATGTGGATACAGCTAACAATTCGGCCGACGATCTCACCCGTGGCAAGACGTTAGCTGAGCTGGCTGCGCCAAATCATTGGATCCAGGGACCAGCATTCCTTCGCAGTCCACCGGATGAATGGCCATCCTGTCCTAGCATCACAGAGCCAGAGGACCGTGGTGAGTTAAAACACAGTGTTGGCGTTTGGGCTTGCTGGCGGGCTGGCGCTGGCTGGTCTCTGTGATCCTGTTGGCGTGTGGTTGCCGGTCGCAGGTTTTTTTTGATCGCTTTGATTTGATTGGGTGGTGCTGGCTGTCTGGGGGTGTTGTGGCTGCTGTTTCTGCTGCCGTTTGTTTGTGGTGTGGGCGCCCGGGGCTGCTGGGTCTGGTGCAGGGGGGTGGCTGATGTTGTGACTGGTGGCAGCGCGCGCGCGTGGTGGTTGTCGGGGCTGACAAACTGTGTATATGTATGTGTATGTGTGTGTGTGTATGTATGTATGTATGTATATATATGTGTATGTGTATGCATGTGTATGTGTGTGTATGTGTACATGTGTATGTTTATGTGTATGTATATATATATGTATGTATATTTCTGGGGGTACGTTCTGGGCCTGCCTGTCGGGTGGGGGTCGGCGCCTCAGGCTACTGCATCCGGACTGCGTGTCTGGAGCTCCTGGGTCCCGCCGTCTATCCCTTCCGGGTGCCCGTCTTGGTTGGGGCCTGCTGGGTCTGGTCCCTGCGTCTACTGTGGTAGCTTGGTGCTGCAAGGTATTCCGAGGTGCTGCGAGTCGGCCAGTTGTTGGGGTAGCGACCTTGTGTGTCAGCATGTCTGTGATCTTCTTTTAATTCTTTTTTTTAAATTTATTTTTTATTTTTTATTTTTTTATATATAAATAGATTTAATTATTTATTTATTCTTTTTTTTTTAAAATATATTTGATTAATATTATTATTATTATTATTATGTATTTATTTATTTTATTTATTTATTCCCCTACCTCAGGGGGGGGACTGGGCTGGGCGGTTGCTGGTTGTTCCATCTCCATCGTTGGGGTCCCTGCGGGTGGGGTGGGTGGTTCCTGTGGCCCCGTGCTGGGTGGTCCTGTGGCGGCCGGCTTGGGTGGGGTGGCCGTGGGCTGGCCTCGCCGCGCTCTCCGGGGGGGGGGGGCTGTCTGCAGCCTGCTGCTGGCCCTTGTGGGCGGCGCGGTGGGCCAGGCTCTGGGGTTCCTGTCGCTGTCCGGCTTGGCTGCGTGGGGGCGGTGGCCCCTGGTTCCCTGGGCACCACACCTACTGTTTGTGGGATGGGCTCTCGGGGAGGCTGGGGCCGTACTCTGGCTCCCGCACACACTGGGAGTCAAATGTATTGTACATGCAAATTCACATATACTCACACACATACATACAGACATACATAGGTACCTACGCTCCCACATACATATACAAATAAATACAGTACATAATTACACACTCAAAGTTCGTACATCCACACGCACATTCATTATACAAACATACTGTATACACATACTGTACATATACATTCACTGTAAAAACATACATATACACATACTGTACATATACACTCACTGTACAAACACACACATACACATACTACACGTATACATTCACTGTACAAACACACACATACATATACTGTACATATACATTCACTGTACAAACACACATATACACATACTGTACATATACATTCACTGTTCAAACACACATACTGTATACACATACTGTACATATACATTCGCTGTACACACATATACACATACTGTACATATACAATCACTGTACAAGCACACATATACACATACTGTACATAATCACGTTTCATCAAACATATATTAACGTTGTTGCCCTAGGGTAAACTGGGTATAACACATGGCACACTGACAAAGCTTAAGCTATTGTTACTATAACAATCTACAAGGTTAATGTAGGTTGCTTCTCTTTCTTCCCCTCCATTTTTCTGCATTCTTTCGTATCTCAAGTTATCATTACGTATATGTATTGTTGCATTTGAACAATTGTATTGTTGATAATAAAGGTAAAGTATTGGTATTGTTTATTATCAATAGCACTATTTCTATAGGTATTCATATTGCTCCATTTTTAGTGTAATAATGCTCATTGTAATTTCTGTATTTTTTATTTTATTTTCACTAACTGCTTATTTGCTATTACTTTTACCATCATATTTGTACATGTCGTATTTGCTGATGTTGCTCTGTTGTTGTTGTTGTTGTTGTGTTTGCTGTTGTTGTTTTTGTCTCTCTGTCTAATCCCCCTCTTGTCCCCATAATTCCCCCCTCTGTCTTCCTTTTTCTCTCTTTCTATCCCCTCCTGCTCCAGCCCGGCTGCACCAAATGATAATATAAATACATTTAATAAAGTCAAAATACAAGTAAGGCAACAAGAGAAGTATCCTACACTTCTCTTTTGTAAAGTAAATCTGAACAGCCGATATGGGCATCTACATCTGCTATATGATTTGCCCGAGAAGCTGGGCAGGACATTATTAAAAAAAAAACAAAAAAAAAACACAGTGTTTTTTGTGCTCTTACAGACCAGCTCACCACCCAAGATACCAGATCTCACCCGGTTCAGCAGCTGGAGAGAGTTGGTCAAGGCTACGCAACAGTCTCTTCATGGGGCGGCAGCTGACCCTGCTTCACCTCTGTGCGACCTAAGAGATGCTGAAGTCCACCTGCTCAAAACCAGCCAAACAGACTGCTTCTCTGAAGAAATTAGATGCCTCAGAACCGGCAAGCCTGTGCCACCCAGCAGCAGGCTGAGTACGCTGGCCCCAGAATTAGACCCTACACTGGGTCTTATACGGGTTGGAGGACGCTTGCGCCGTTTAGACAGCTCTAGCCCCACTGACATTCACCCAATACTGATGGATCCCCGTCATGCAGTCACCACACTCCTCATTAAAGAGATGGATGCTCAGCTACACCGCCCTGGACCTGATAGGGCAGGGGTGGGCAATTCATTTTCACCGGGGGCCGCATGAGCAACCCGAGCACTGCTGGAGGGCCACACGACAATATTTCAATTAAATTTTGCTCAATATTGTTTTTGATATACCGTAAGATAAATAATAATGATGATAATAATAATAATTATTATTTAATTTAACTTAACTTAACTTTATACAAAAGCAGATTGCTTTTGATGGTTTTATTTTTAACACTGTTTTACACAACACTTCCTGATGTATTATACAATGCTAAAATGTCCATTTCTGCACAGGGTTAATTTCTGTCACTTTATCCTGCATTATCCAACATTTTTCCCCGTCAGATTTGGACAACCATCTGTTGTTAAAAATAGTTTTTAATCATATTTATTTTATATTGGTTTTTATATTGGTTTTATATGTAATTGTTTTTTCTTTTTATTCAGTCATTGGTGGAGCTAAGGATAATATTTGAATATTGTTTTTAATATTGTTGTGCAGCACTTTGGAAACATTTTGTTGTTTAAATGTGCTATATAAATAAAGTGGATTGGATTGGATTGTCACACCTGCCAGCTTGTCCCATTTCAGTCCTAACATGTCCAAACACGCATTTACCTATGTGAACAAGTCATTACCTGTGGTTGTCTCTTTAATTGACTGCATGGCTGCCAGCTACTCCGTGATTTGAAAGTCGGCAGTTATCCCACGTAGGAATATGAGCAGCTGGGCGGTGTCACGTACATCCCAGATCTCATCCAATTAAAGCCAGCGAAAAACAGTCCGTGTTTCCGGGCATATCAGCGCAACAGAGTCCAATAAGCACTCCTTAATAAACTCTCCGTCAGAAAACGCCTTACTTTTTCTGGCGCTTTTGTGAGAAATGACGAAACTTGTCCTGACGGCTGCATCTCTGGGGGTGTGAAATATGGCAAAAAGTCCTTGTTGGGTTTGCAGTTTTACCATCAACGCATCAGCCTCCCTTGCTTCATAAGACAGATTCCGGTATTTTCCCTCGTGCTTCGTCGTGAAGTGGCGATTCAAATGATATTCTTTAAACACAGCAAGCTGTGTACCACAAATTAAGCACACGGCTTTACCTTTAATTTCTGTAAAGAAATACTTGGCAGTCCATGTCTTGTTGAAAACACGCCATTCCTCATCAACTTTTCTTTTTTTAGCGTCTCATCACTTGTCTCTATGCACCTTCACTCACAGGTTCCCCCCGGACATACACTCATAAATAACACATTTCAAAATAAAAGCAGCACAGTTGTATTGCGCGCACGACATAGATGTTTTTTAAACTTTATTTTGTAATTTGTGATTGCGCCGTTCAATTCACTCACAATCGCACACGCGCATACGTCCACACGGAAGTAATACAAATAACGCTTTTCAAAACAAAAGCAGCACCGTTGTATTGCACACTCGACATAGATACTTTTTGAAATTTATTTTGTAATTTATGATTGGCCTCACGCGGGCCGGACAGGGATGCGCAAACGGCCGGATGCGGCCCGCGGGCCGTAGAATGCCCAGGTCCGTGATAGGGTGTTTGCAGAAATGAGGCGCTACTACTGGGTTCTGCGAGGAAGGCAGGCTATCAAGAAGTATCAGAGAGCTTGCACTGGTTGCATGAAGTGGAGAGGGAAGCCAGTGGTGCCGAGGATAGCAGACCTGCCCTCAGCCCGTCTGTGGCTGCTCAAGTCTCCATTCTTCTCAACAGGCGTGGACTGCTTCGGGCCGTACATGGTCAAGGCTGGGAGGCGAAGTGAAAAGCGCTGGGGGATCATTTTCAAATGTCTCACGACGAGATGTATACATCTGGATCTACTCACCAGCCTCGACACAGATGCTTTCCTCCTCGCACTGAGACGGTTCATCGCACGGAGAGGCACTCCCTTTGAGGTCCTCTCTGACCAGGGGACTTACTTCCGAGGGGCAGATAAGGAGCTGAAGGAGGCCTTTGCAGCAATGGAATCACAGTTGCAGGAGCGGCTTGCAGAAAAACAGATTAAGTTCCGTCTTAACCCACCAGCATCTCCCGACTTTGGTGGTGTCTGGGAGCGTGAGATTCAATCAGTCAAGAAATCCCTACAAGTGGTCATAGGTGCACAAGTGCTCCAAGAAGAGGTTCTGCTCACACTCCTCATCGAAGTGGAAGGCATCCTCAATGCCAAGCCTTTAGGATATGTATCCTCGGATGTTGCCGATCCAGACCCAGTGACGCCCAGCATGTTGTTGATGGGGCGGCAGGATGCCTCTCTTCCACAAGTTGCCTATGCTCCTGACACCCTCACCAGGAGGCGCTGGCGTCATTGCCAGATGATGGCCGACCACTTCTGGACACAGTTCATCAGAAACTACTTGCCCTCTCTTCAAACCCGCCAGAGATGGCGCCAACACACAAATCATCTCCCCCTGGACACAGTTGTGATGATTGTTGATCCTCAGCTTCCACGTGCTCACTGGCCAATGGGGAGGGTGGTAAAGCTGAATGCAAGTGAGGATGGATGTAAATGCACTGAGATTAAAGTTGGCGAGAAGACTTACCTGAGACCAGTTGCTCGGCTGGTCCAGCTGTCAGCTCTTCCTGAGGATAATCCTGGTTAAAGGACTGTTGTGGGAATTTGTTTGTTTCAAAATTGCCATGCTATTTAGGGGGCGGCTGTTATAAATTCCCTTTGTCAGTGATCAAGATTAAGAGAAAGTTCCCTATTTAATATGATAATTGTTGAATATAATTGACTATATTATTGTTGACGTAAACAAGCTATTATTGTAGTCATGCACCTTTAAGTTGCGTCTGTTTTGAGTCAGGCAGTTTACCAGGCAGCTATGTTTACTTTCCGGGGTCCTTCAGGCAATGTGTTGAACAGTGTGCATGTGAGAGTGTGTTTAGCTGCTGCTGCTACAAAGTTAGATATAAAGAAGTTGAAACGTAAAACGGTGTCCTTATTCCCTAACCGGAGTACGCTCACGGGTGAAGAGTCCCAGCACAACAACAACATCAGTTTAAACATATAGTTCTTTAATAGTGACTGTTGATCATCATGCCAATATGTGTCATGTGACAGAGCCAATCACACTGAAAGAAGCATTGGTGAGTTCTAACGCAAAAGAATGGCAGGAGGCGGCTGACTTGGAATATGAGTCACTGCTGGAAAATGAGACGTGGGACTTGGTGAATTTATCAAGAGAAAGAAAGGCAGTAGGATCGAGATGAGTGTTTAGAGCATACTTGCCAACCTTGAGACCTCCGATACCGGGAGGGGGGGTGGGGGTGGGGGGGCGGGCGTTGTTAAGAGGGGAGTATATTTACAGCTACAGTTCACCAACTCAAGTATTTCATATATATATATATATATATAATGTATAAAATACTTGACTTTCAGTGAATTCTAGCTATATATATATATATATATATATATATATATATATATATATATATATATATATATATATATATATATATATATATATATATATATATATATAAATAAAAGAAATACTTGAATTTTAGTGTTCATTTATTTACACATAACACACAACACTCATCTACTCAAAAAAAACACCTTTCACTATTTGAGTAGCCTTTGTTCTGCCATTTGCGTACTGGTGAGCGATCTCTGAATCCGGGAACATATCCTTCACGGATTTGTTGTAGACATCCGCAAATGAGAATGGGATGTTGCTTCCGGCTATCAGCATAGCCATCTTTGTCTCGGCATATGTTACACCATTGGGTCTCCATTTTGCGAGGTGGCCCATAATACTGGGCTGTGAACGGTGCTGCGCTGCCGCCGCCATGTGCTTTGCTTTCCGTTCATGAATGAGTATATCATTTCGGCCACCGTGTTCAATGGAGAAGTCTGTTCTACAAAATGTACAGGCAACATACCCCTTCCCCTTCGAACTGTCCTGGATGAACTGAAATTCTTGTTTCCATTCGTTTTGGAACTTGCAAGCGTATTTCTTCATCTTGCTCGTCGACGGCGTCGCCATGTCTGTAACTTCCTCGTTCTTCTGCTTCGTCTCCTTGTTGTGTGCGCAGTTGTGCACTCTACTCTCTAAAAGCCGTAGATGTTATGACGTCATTGGTCAGGCAAGCTGTTTATATTGTGGGAAAGCGGACGTGAGAACAGGCTGTCCCCACTCAGGTCCGCATTGAGCTGGAGGGGGCGTGGCCTCCAGCTCCGGCTGAATTCCGGGAGTTTGTCGGGAGAAAATTTCTGCCGGGAGGTTATCGGGAGAGGCGCTGAATACCGGGAGTCTCCCGGTAAAACCGGGAGGGTTGGCAAGTATGGTTTAGAGACAAGCATCATAGTGATGGAAGAGTGGAGAGATACAAGTGCAGGCTCATTGCCAAGGGCTACTCACAGTTGTATGGTCTTGACTATGATGAAACATTTTCACCCGTGGTACGTTTCAGCTCTATTCGTACATTATTGTCCTTTGCCATTCAAAACAATCTACATGTACACCAGATGGATGTTGTAACTGCATTCCTTAATGGGCACCTGGAAGAAGAAATCTGCATGGAGCAGCCATCAAACCAGGGCAGGAACACCTGGTGTGCAAACTGAAAAAATAAATCTATGGACTGAGGCAGTCTCCTCGTTGCTGGAGCAAGGCTTTCACAGAGTTCATGATGGAAATGGGATTCAAGCAGAGCACATCAGACCCCTGTGTGTTCGTGAGATCAAGAAAAGAGCTCGAGATACTCGCAGTTTACGTCGATGATTTGATTCTGATAACAGAGTCAACTGACATTATGAACAAGGTCAAAGTGGCTCTCAAGGAGTGCTACAAGATGAAAGACATGGGAGTGCCGTCCTATATCCTGGGCATCTCTGTGATCCAAAATAAAGAGAAGAACCGTGTAATTCTTCATGAGAAGCATTACATTGAAGCCATACTTCAGAAATATGGAATGGATAATGCAAATCCTGTGGCAACTCCTACCGATGCCAATGTTCAATTGAGAAAGCGATAGTGTCAGTAAGCAAGTGGACCAGCATACCTATCAGTCAATGGTGGGAAGTCTACTGTATGCTGCAATGGCCACGCGACCAGACATAGCTCAAGCAGTGAGTGCTGTGTCAAAGTTCAACGTCATTGAAAAAACTAAGTGGGAGTGTTGTAATGCAGTAGTTTTTCCCAATAGTACTGTTGATTCATTCCATCTCTGCAGACTGCTTGTAAAAAATAGATGCACTTGCTATATTACCTGTGTATGCATGCCAGTCAATAAAAACTCTGCCAAACTTTTCTTTCCTAGCTAACATGAAAACAGTGTTCCCTCATTTCCATCAATATGTGAATTTTGCAACCGGGGTGGAAGCATGTTGGACATGGTCTACAGCAATATTAAACATGCGTTTAAAGCTGCACCCCGCCCCCACCTCGGCTCCTCAGACCATCTATCTGTGATGCTAATTCCTGCATACAAGCCCCTGCTGATCAGAAAGCAAGCTACAGTGAAGCAGGTGAGGACCTGACCAGAGGGAGCAATGGAAGCATTACAAGACTGCT
This sequence comes from Entelurus aequoreus, assembly GCF_033978785.1. Lineage (NCBI taxonomy): Eukaryota > Metazoa > Chordata > Actinopteri > Syngnathiformes > Syngnathidae > Entelurus > Entelurus aequoreus. The sequence goes on from NC_084743.1 coordinate 40,700,708, forward strand.
TCAAAAGCACAGACTGGGACATGTTCAAGGCAGCCGCCACCGACAATCATCACACATGTGTGGAGGAGTATGCAGAGTCTGTGTCTGCATACATTCAGAAGTGCATGGAGGATGTTAGTGTGATCAAGAACATCCCCACACGGGCCAACGAGAAACCCTGGATGAACAGTGCGGTACATGCAATGCTGAAGGCTCGGAAGAAGGCTTTTAAGTCTGGCGACATAGTAGCACTAAAAACAGCCATAGCTAACCTGAACCGTGCCATTAGGGTTGCAAAGCGTGCTCACAGTCAGAAAGTGCAGGACTTCTTTGAAAACCCCCACGAAGACTAAACGAATGTGGCAGGGCATACAGGTCATCACGGACTATAAAGCTACCCTGCATCTCTGTCTGGACTGGAGCCTGCAGTGCCTCAGACTGGAAGTCTCTCCAGAGAGTGGTGAGGATGGCGGAAAAGATCATCAGGACTCCTCTTCCTCCTATCCAGGAGATCGCAAAAAGCCGCTGCCTGACCAGAGCTCAGAAAATCTGCAGAGACTCCTCTCACCCCCACCAAGGACTGTTTTCACTGCTGGACTCTAGAAAGATGTTCCGCAGCCTCAGAAGCAGAACCTCCAGATTCTGTAACAGCTTCTTCCCTCAGGCCGTAAGATTCTTGAACGCATCATAATAATCCCCTCAATTCCCCCCAGAAATTGATTTTTTGACAAAAGCTGTCTTTGTTCTTATCAAGCAAAAGGCCTACCGCTGGTAAAACTCCACTCTGTGCGATGGGATGCGATGTGGAGGTGTCGGTTTCTTTGATCTATTGGACAGCCACAGGAAGACCTTGTCATGACCCGAGGTCTACAAAGCAGAGAGGGGGAAACCTGACACCGCTCCAGGCACCTTTTCTTTGAACTGTTTATGAACCCCCTCCCCTTAGGAGCAGCTGCGTAATGTAATGTAATGTAATCAGAAAATGCCCAAATAAAGGAGGAGCGCGTTGGTTGGGACTGCCTTCAGAGCGTGGTGGGAGGCTGTAGCTGAGTGTGCAGCCCCAGACGTTTCTCCTCATGAGCTAAATTGAATCCTGTCTCTGTTTGATTCCTTTGCTTCTTGTCTTGTCTAATAGATGTCATCGGTGTTTGAACCTGACATCTTCTTGGTCCTTCGAGTAGGATTCCAACACATCTGACGATTCCAGCAGGAGGGGTGAAAAAAGACAGACCGTGGCCATGGCAACCATCTCCCCATTGCGGAGATGGTTTTCTTCTCTCCAGCTGGGATTTGAGGATTGACGGGAAAACCGAGGATAAGAGGGAGGAACGCAGAGTTCAGTGAGTACGTTTTGAATTACAAAGGAAAAAAGCGGGTGACTGAGGGTTACGACGCATAGAAAAAGTGTGTGACTGAGGGTTACGATGCATAGACAAACCCTGTAAATCCTAGGCTCTAACAGGTAAAAAGGCCAATAATCAAAAGAATAGCTGAGTCCGCAAAAAAACAGAAAATTCCGTAAAATTAAAAATTGAAAATAAGCCAATATTAAGGACAGTGAAGTCCACACAAAAAACGAAAATTCTAAAACTGAAGAGGCCAATATTCTGAAGGAAGGCGGCGTCCGCAAAAACTGAAAAGTCTGTAAAACAAGTGTGAAAGGTGTGAATGTGAGAGTGTGTGGGAGTAATCGCCATCACTCCATATTAAAGTTGTAAGAAGTAATAGTGGGTTATTGTGGAAACTCTAGGCAAGACATCTCCACTGGGGGGACAACCTCCAGTAGAAGCGACGTGTACCACAATAATAAATTAAACCACTATCTTACAACAAAGACAAAAGTATTCCTTAAGTATTCGACAAGTTCGGCTCTGTAGGGGACGACGTATTACTCCAAATTCTCAAAATGGGAAAAGGGACCCAAAAAAACGCAGACCTGTCTATTACAGTCTATTACAACCAAAATAGAGGACGTGGTAGAGAGCAACAACAACAGCAGTTACACCCTACTGCATGTTGGCGTTGTGGCAAAGAAGGGCATTTCGCACGAGACTGTCCTTAGAAAAAAAAAGGGATGTTTATAAGAATGTTGACAGAATTACAGTACAGAGATTAGGAAATTGGACAAAGGCCAGACTTGAAGTCATCGCTGATCAACTCGCCGCAACCTCCCTTATGGCCTTTCAAAACCGTATGGCGCCAGACATGTTGTTAGCGGAAAAAGGAGATGTGTGCGCAATATTGGGTGAACAGTGTTGTACTTCATACCAAAATACACTGATGCAGAAGATAGCCTGACCAGAGCACTGGAAGGCCTTCGCACCCTCAACGGTAAAATGGAAGAGCACTCATCTATGTGGGATGGATGGTTGGATGTGTTCGGCAAATAAAAGTCCTTGATATCACCAATTCTAGTATCTATGGCTGTGTTTGCAGCAATACTGACGTTGTGTGGATGTTGTTGTATCCCTGTCTGCGTTCTCTGCTTAACCGTCTGATCACCACAGCGATTAGCCCAGCAGATGATAGAACTGTTCAGATGCACCTTCTGGCGGACCACAAGAAAGATGAATCTGATGACGAGGATACCTGCCTGGACGGTTTTCCTGATCTGTTTCCAGACCCTGGTGACTATATGTATAGAACAAATATGAAAGTATGATGACGTTGAACTCTGAGTGTAAAACATAACTTGGCCCTAAAGAAATGAACAATTAACTGAAAATCACAAGAAGAAGTTATTGGGGATAAGAAGATTCTGGGGAAGTTATGTGATAAACAGGAGGGAAAACGTTAGAATAATAATGTATATATTATCACACTAACTTAAAGGCCTACTGAAATGATTTTTTTTATTTAAACGGGGATAGCAGATCCATTCTATGTGTCATACTTGATCATTTCGCGATATTGCCATATTTTTGCTGAAAGGATTTAGTAGAGAACAACGATGATAAAGATCGCAACTTTTGGTATCTGATAAAAAAAAAAGCCTTACCCCTACCGGAAGTAGCGTGACGTAGTCAATTGAAAGGCCCCTCACATTTTCCTATTGTTTTCAACGCAGCTAGAGCGATTCGGACCGAGAAAGCGACGATTACCCCATTAATTTGAGTGAGGATGAAATATTTGTGGATGAGGAACGTTCGAGTGAAGTACTATAATGCAGTGCAAGACATATCTTTTTTCGCTCTGACCGTAACTTATATACAAGCTGGCTCATTGGATTCCACAGTCTCTCCTTTTTCTATTGTGGATCACGGATTTGTATTTTAAACCACCTCGGATACTATATCCTCTTGAAAATGAGAGTCGAGAACGCGAAATGGACATTCACAGTGACTTTTATCTCCACGACAATACATGGACGAAACACTTTAGCTACGGAGCTAACGTGATAGCATCGTGCTTAACTGCATATAGAAACAAAATAAATAAATTCCTGACTGGAAGGATAGACAGAAGATCAACAATACTATTAAACCAGGGACATGTAAATACACGGTTAATGCTTTCCAGCCTGGCGAAGGTTAACAATGCTGTTGCTAACGACACCATTGAAGCTAACTTAGCAACCAGACAGCACAGAGCTATGCTAAAAACATTAGCTATCCACCTACGCCAGCCAGCCCTCATCTGCTCATCAACACCCGTGCTCACCTGCATTCCAGCGATCGACGGTGCGACGAAGGACTTCACCCGATCACAGATGCGGTCGGTGAGACGGAGGAAGTTAAGGTGAGTTCGCCGGCTAACGCGTCTGCTATCCATCTCTGTCTTCCTGGTTGTGTTGCTGTAGTCCGCCGCTAATACACCGATCCCACCTACAACTTTCTTCTTTGCAGTCTCCATTGTTCATTAAACAAATTGCAAAAGATTCACCAACACAGATGTCCAGAATACTGTGGAATTTTGAAATGAATACAGAGCTTTTTTGTATTGTATTCAATGGGGTACCAATACTTCCGCATCAACTGATGCGGAAGTATTGGTAACGCGCATACGTCATCATATCTAGACGTTTTCAACCGGAAGTGTGGCGGGAAATTTAAAATTGCAATTTTAAGTTAACCCTGCCGTATTGGCATGTGTTGCAATGTTAAGATTTCATCATTGATATATAAACTATCAGACTGCGTGGTCGGTAGTAGTGGGTTTCAGTAGGCCTTTAATGCTTAAGGGCCATTGCTATAAATTATTGTCAATTGTGCTGAAATTGTATTTTTGTATCTGTGCAAAGCTGGCAGTCCAAAAAGATTGCCAGCCCTCTTTATCAGTGCTGTGTTCAGACTCGGCCTGCTGGCTGCCAAGGCCGAACATTGAGTTCCGGGACCAGACAAAGTGGAGCCTGGGCGATAGCACCAAGTGTCAACATATTTGCTTCTTTGTATAATCATAATATTGTGCCTAATTGGAGTTGTCGAGATTAACCCCCTTACCTCAGTCACCGTGATGTAATAGGGCCATTTCCTAATAAATAGAGGAGGCCGCGGGCTTTTTCTTTAGAACGTAGTTTGGATCTGTAACTAGGTACAGCCCAAAACACGTGTCTCCTCGAGCTAAATTGAACTCTGTCTCTGCATGATTCCTTGCTTCTTGTCTGATTAATAGATGTCATCAGATGTTTGAACCTGACAAAAAAATATCGATGTAATCATAGTAGTATTGACTAGATACGCTCTTGTTCATGGTATCATTACAGTGGATGTCAGGTGTAGATCCACCAATGGCGTTTGTTTACATTTTGACGCCGGTGAGCTATACGGTGTGTAGTGAAGCATGTTTAGCTATTTATCGTCCTGCAGGGATGACACTTGTAGGAAACATATTTGTCGCCATGGATGTCATATATGTTGTGTATATGTATGTGTATATGTATGTGTGTGTGCTGCTGTTGCTTTAAGAACGTTGCGACGGCTGCCGTAAACCAGGCCTGCTAGCCTGGTTACTATGTATCAGTTAGTCGTAAAAGTGTTTTTCATGTTCACTCAGTAAAGTTCTTCATTGTATTATACCTTTCGTTTGAACTTTATTACGTGGTGTCAGAAGGGACGGACAGTCACGTCCCTGCAAGAAGATGGCCAAATTTAATAGTTTTGCGTTCGACCTCCCAAATGAATGGGGAGATTGGAAACAATGTTTCCTATGGTATCGCATAGCAACAAAACTAGCAAAGGAGGACGGCGAAGTACAGGTCAGTTGCCTGATATATGCCATGGGTCCAGAGCCAAACAACATTTTCAAGTCGTTCACGTTGTCAGACGATGATCAGAAGAAATTTGACGTTGTGTTAGGAAAATACGACGAGTACTTTTATCCCAAACAAAATGTGATCCACAAGCGCGATGTTTCTACCAGAGAGGACAGCGGCCCGGTGACAAAGTTGAAATGTTTATCAGAGCTCTTTATGATTTATCCGAACACTGTGACTTTGGAGCAGCGAGGGATGACCACATTCGTGACCACATAGTTGTGGGTATCGTGGATAAGGACCTGTCGCGCAAACTGCAGCTGGAGGCTGGTTTGACGCTAACCCAAACTATACAGATTGTTTGACAGTCTGAAGAAGTGAATGCACAAGTGCAGGAGATTGCCCGCGGACGTGGGAAATCTGCTGTGGAGGGGGGCGTGGCCTGCAGGCCTGCAGCAAAGCGGGGTGTGCCAGGACCGGCCTCGAAATCAGCGACAGGTGCATAGATGGCCCACCTGGGCCTTGTTATCTAATCCCCTGTCACTCTGTTATAAGCAGCAGCCAGGAGGAGAGACGGAGTTGGAGTTGGAGTGAGAGCGAGAGTGTGACAGACACGGACAAACAATTGCTGAAAAGCAACACAAAGAGACTCTATTGAGGAAAATAAATCTTCATTGTGAACCTGAACCGGGCTCTCATGTTGGTGTGTGGTGGTCCAAAGAACCCACTGGGGGGCAACCTCCACATCTGCATACAGAGGAAAACAACAGTGGAGAATGTCACGACGTGACGACGGCGCGCCGTATTCCCATTAAAAAAAATGGAGCACAGTATCGTTTTTGATTAATTAGTACCGCGTATTTTACTGGTACCGGTATACCGTACAACTCTAGTATTTTGGAAACATAAGTTTTTATTATTCGTAAAAGAGTTTGTCAAAGCAATTATTGTTGGAAGTAATTATGCCACCGTACAGGGTGAGGGTTAACCCTAACCATTAGGGGTGTGGGAAAAAATCAATTCGAATTCAAATCGCGATTCTCACGTTGTGCAATTCAGTATCAATTCTCATTTTTCAAAAATCTATTTTTTATTTTTATTTTTTTAAATTTATTTTATTTTTATTTTTTATTAATCAATCCAACGAAACAATACACAGCAATACCATAACAATGCAATCCAATTCCAAAACCAAACCCGGCCCAGCAACACTCAGAACAGCAATAAACACAGCAATTGAGAGGAGACACAAACACGACACAGAACAATCCAAAAGTAGTGAAACAAAAATGAATATTATCAACAACAGTATCAATATTAGTTACAATTTCAACATAGCAGTGATTAAAGATCCCTTATTGACATTATCATTAGACATTTATAAAAAAAAGAAAATAAAAAATAAATAAAAAAAGAACAATAGTGTCACAGTGGCTTACACTTGCATCACATCTCATAAGCTTGACGACACGCTGTGTCCAATATTTTCACAAAGGTAAAATAAGTCATATTTTTGGTTCATTTAATACAAACCCCATTTCCATATGAGTTGGGAAATTGTGTTAGCTGTAAATATAAACGGAATACAATGATTTGCAAATCATTTTCAACCCATATTCAGTTGAATATGCTACAAAGACAACATATTTGATGTTCAAACTGATAAACTTTTTTTTTTTTGTGCAAATAATCATTAACTTTAGAATTTGATGCCAGCAACACGTGACAAAGAAGTTGGGAAAGGTGGCAATAAATACTGATAAAGTTGAGGAATGCTCATCAAACACTTATTTGGAACATCCCACAGGTGTGCAGGCTAACTGGGAACAGGTGGGTGCCATGATTGGGTATAAAAACAGCTTCCCAAAAAATGCTCAGTCTTTCACAAGAAAGGATGGGGCGAAATACACCCCTTTGTCAACAAATGCGTGAGCAAATAGTCAAACAGTTTAAGAACAACGTTTCTCAAAGTGCAATTGCAAGAAATTTAGGGATTTCAACATCTACGGTCCATAATATCATCAAAATGTTCAGAGAATCTGTAGTGGATTGTCCGAAGCTTAAGCAGGCAACAAAAGTAGTTTAGTACAACAAATTGATTTACCCATTATCAGAAGTGCAGGTTGAATTGAGTTGGTCGTGCAGACAAACCACAAGTTACTCCGGAGCAAACAAGACACACACAAGCCAAAATCACCCTCGAGTTCCGGTCTTCTGCCATTTTTTATATGTCTTTTGTGCGTCATCGTTCCTTATCGAGTGCGTCAATGTCTTTTATCTTTTCCCTATCTGTTCCATAACAACTCGAATCCTTTAGACAGTCAACACATTCTGTAGACAGGTTGGCACGACTTAACATTCACTTTTGTCCCACTGGCACAGAATAGGAAATAAATCAAATGAGCGTACATTCCCATTAGACATGCAATATAGGTCAAAGGTCAGAAATTCTACTACAATCCGGAGAAATCACTCCACGTAAGCGGCATAGCCGGAAACCAACATTGAATGACCGTGACCTTTGATCAGTTTGTATCAAAAACCGACATCAATCTCTAAAGGATATCACCACATGGGCTCAGGAACACTTCAGAAAACCACTGTCACTAAATACAGTTTGTCGCTACATCTGTAAGTGCAAGTTAAAGCTCTACTATGCAAAGCGAAAGCCATTTATCAACAACATCCAGAAACGCCGCCGGCTTCTCTGGGCCCGAGCTCATCTAAGATGGAGTGATACAAAGTGGAAAAGTGTTCTGTGGTCTGACGAGTCCACATTTCAAATTGTTTTTGGAAATATTCGACATCGTGTCATCCGGACCAAAGGGGAAGCGAACCATCCAGACTGTTATCGACGCAAAGTTCAAAAGCCAGCATCTGTGATGGTATGGGGGTGTATTAGTGCCCAAGGCATGGGTAACTTACACATCTGTGAAGGCACCATTAATGCTGAAAGGTACATACAGATTTTGGAACAACATATGCTGCCATCTAAGCGCCGTCTTTTTCATGGACGCCCCTGCTTATTTCAGCAAGACAATGCCGAGCCACATTCAGCACATGTTACAACAGCGTGGCTTCGTAAAAAAAGAGTGCGGGTACTTTCCTGGCCCGCCTGCAGTCCAGACCTATCTCCCATTGAAAATGTGTGGCGCATTATGAAGCGTAAAATACGACAGCGGAGACCCCGGACTGTTGAATGACTGAAGCTCTACATAAAACAAGAATGGGAAAGAATTCCACTTTCAAAGCTTCAACAATTAGTTTCCTCAGTTCCCATTCGTTTATTGAGTGTTGTTAAAAGAAAAGGTGATGTAACACAGTGGTGAACATGCCCTTTCCCAACTACTTTGGCACGTATTGCAGCCATGAAATTCTAAGTTAATTATTAATTGCAAAAAAAAAAAAAATGTTTATGAGTTTGAACATCAAATATCTTGTCTTTGTAGTGCATTCAATTGAATATGGGTTGAAAAGGATTTGCAAATCATATTATTCCGTTTATATTTACATCGAACACAATTTCCCAACTCATATGGAAACGGGGTTTGTAGTTGAAACAAATTTACATTATTGCAATAAGTTGATAAAACATTGTCCTTTACAATTATAAAAGCTTTTTACAAAAATCTACTACTCTGCCTGCATGTCAGCAGACTGGGGCAGATCCTGCTGAAATCCTATGTATTGAATGGATAGAGAATCGTTTTGAATCGGAAAAATATCATTTTTGAATCGAGAATCGCGTCTAATCGTAAAAAAAAAATCGATTTATAATCTAATCGTGACCCCAAGAATCGATATTGAATCGAATTGTGGGACACCCAAAGATTCACAGTCCTACTAACCATTCATGCATTTTAGGTTACTTAAGCTTCATACCGTTTGTTTCCTGGAATGTAAAATAATGCTAAAAATAACTACAATAAATTAGATTTTTATGCCTATTGTGCAGAGGAAACAAATGGCCCTATATCCAGATTTGCTCTATGGCCTTCTGCTGACCTCTGTTGGCTAATGTCATTTACTTTACTTCAGGGATGCCTTGGCACAGGTTTGTGCTTTCTAACTGGTTTAGTAATTAATGGTATAAAACATTTTGACAGGCATATTTAGCCATCAAATAACGCTCCCACTAACACACCAGATATTGAACACATTGAACATGGGGCAAAATCAAATCAAAGGAACTTTATTAAAGTGCAGCGGAGAAAACATGGTGCCCAGCTGGTTGAAGTCGGGCAGTCACCGATGCAAGTGTGTTTGCACACTGTTGTGCGCCCTAAAAAAAAAGATGTAGCAAAAAAGCAATGATGTATTATGTGTGGGGGGGATTTTAGGATTCAGCAGCGGGTTCAGGGACTATATATTACATATCAGCCTGTAAGAGGGAACTTGCTACTCCCAACCGAGCCTCCAAAACAGCTGCTGCATCGGTTTTGGTGCTTAAGACACCATGGTGGTGCAGAAACTCTTCGGCAAACTGCAAAAAAAAATTGGATGCATTTAGTTACATATGATTGGCTGACAAGGGAGTATGAAACAGTTTTCTACAAACATTCCTAATTGAAATCTTTACCTTCAACACCAAAATCCAGCAGGCACTGCAATCCTGCTCATTCTGGTAGGAAGCAGTTTTTGCAGTCCACTTGTCTCCTTGGCCTTTTATCTTCAAGAAGTTCCCAATTATTGTTCAAGATGTATTGGCAAGATATGAGATATTCTCGTCCCACAAAAAAGACAAAGCTTGAAAATCTGTAATTGGCATTTTAACATTTGACCTTAGTTTTTACAGTGAAACTTTCACAAGCTGTTACCTCCAATTTCGTAGGATCTTCCGCTTGTGGTCCTCTGCTTTTCCAAATTGATCAATGTAGTAGTGTCCTCTCTGACATGTTGACAACCTGTACATTTTTACTCAATTCATGTTATTCCATCACAGCCTGACACATTTTCTTCATAAAGTTTAACTGGTTGCATCAGGTTGGCAGAAATGCCCAATTAATACATGCTAACAATTCCTCTAAAGAAAATATATGAGGCACTGACCACTAAGATCGAGTGAACCCATCGCCCTTCCACTGGAAATGTCCACTGAAAAACAAATGCCAAGTCATTTTTAATTCAGGCTACTGATTGTTGGCAATATTGCTAGCTAATAAACATAATGCTTTTAAAAGGTTGACATTGTTCCGAAAACAGGCGTCCAGCGACCACAGCACTAAATGATGAACGAGCTTCTGTTTAAAAGAGAACAAATGGGTTATTACTAGGGATGTCCGATAATGGCTTTTTGCCGATATCCAATATTCCGATATTGTCCAACTCTTAATTACCGATACCGATATCAACCGATACCGATATATACAGTCGTGGAATTAACACATTATTATGCCTACTTTGGACAACCAGGTATGGTGAAGATTCAAGATTCAAGATTGTTTATTGTCATATGCACAGTTAAACAGACAGTTTGCCGTACAATGAAAATCTTACTTTGCTAGTGCACTCTTCAACAAGTCACACGATACTTAGCTAAAATAAAATAAAAAATTTAAAAATTTAAAAAAATAAATAAATAAACATTATATAAAAGGCACAGTAAGTAACATTGGGTCACAGCAGCAGATAAAGTGTCTTTAGTGATCAAAGGTGAAAAGTGTCTACAGTGATGGTTCACAGTTCGGGGGTGGTCATGGTAGCTGTCTTTTGTTAAAAAAAGATACAAGTAAAACGGGAGGGGTGGGGGGGGGGGGTAGCTAGCATTCACAAGTTGGCATTCACAAGCCTGATGGCCTGTTGGTAGAAACTGTTTTGTCAGTCTCGTAGTCCTGGATTTCAGGCTCCTGTATCGTCTGCCTGATGGTAGGAGGCTGAAGAGACTGTGCTGGGGGTGTGTACTGTCCTTTATGATGTTGTGTGCTCTCCTGGTGCCCTGGTAGAGTACATGTCCTGTAGTGAGGGGAAGGCTGCTCCTGATATGTACTGAGCAGTTTTAAAAACTCGCTGGAGTGCCTTCCTGTCCTTAGCAGTGCAGTTTCCATACCAGACCGTGATTGAGCTGGTAAGGACACTCTCAACCGTACTTCTATAGAAGTTACTGAGAATTTTGGGTGGCATGCCAAATTTTCTCTGCCTTCTTAGGAAGTACAGTCGCTGCTGTGCTTTCTTTATTGTTTGTTGGGTGTTGTGATCCCAGGTGAGGTCCTCGCTGATGTGGGTCTTGAGGAATTTAAAGGTTTTCACCCTGTCCACCTCTGTCTCCCCTATGTACAGAGGTGTGTACTGTGCACTCCTTCTCCGTTGGTCAATAATAATCTCCTTGGTCTTGTCTGTGTTCAAGGAGAGATTATTATCCTGACACCAGGCCACCAGTTCCGCTACCTCCCTTCTGTACGCTGCCTCAGCTCGTACAGAAGGGATGTACGAGCTGATATGATACGACCGTAGTATCATCTGCAAACTTGATGATACTGGTGTTGTTCTGGGAGGCCACACAGTCGTGTGTGAAGAGGGTGTACAATAAGGGGCTCAGCACGCAGCCTTGGGGGGTCCCTGTGCTTAGAACCTTTGTGCCTGATGTCTGGTTGCCGACTCTGACTGACTGGGGCCGGTTTGTGAGAAAGTTCAGGACCCAGTCACAGAGAGCCGGTGTCAGACCAACAGTGAGGAGTTTAGCAGTGAGTTTTTGTGGGATGACCGTGTTAAAAGCAGAGCTGTAGTCGATGAATAATAGCCTGGCATAAGTGTCCTTGCCCTCTAAGTGGGTGAGGTGGTGTGGATGACGGTGTTGACTGCATCCTCAGTGGACCGGTTCTGCCGGTAGGCAAACTGTACAGGGTCCAATGTGTCTGGGATGGTCTTCTTGATGTGTGACATGACTATCCTCTCGAAGCACTTCATCACTATTGGGGTGAGTGCAACAGGGCGATAGTCATTCAGACAGGTCACAGTGTTTTTCTTTGACAGGGGCATGATAGTGGTGGTCTTGAAGCAGGTGAGCACAACAGCCTGTGCTAGTGACAAGTTGTATATGTCAGCAAGTACGTCAGCCAGCTCTGATGAACAGACCCTGAGGGCCTGGCCAGGGATGTTGTCTGGGCCGGCTGCCTTCCGTGTGTTTGTTCTCCTCAGAACTGTACGTACTTCTGCTGTTGTCACAGTGAGTGGTGGGTCCTGCGTGCGCTCCGTGGTCAGAACCCCTCTCTGTTGGTTGGTGTTGAGGACCTTGAAGCGGGCGTAAGAACTCATTCAGCTATCTGGCAGTGAGAGTTGGCTGTTTCTGACCCCCCTGCTCCCCTGTTTGTAGTCTGTGATGTGTTGCAGGCCTTGCCACATGCGCCGGGAATCTGTGGTGGAGTAGAATCCCTCCAGCTTTTGTCTGTATTGTCCCTTGGCCTCGCTCATGGATTTACGCAGGTCATATCGGGCCTTCATGTAGTCCTCAGCGTTGCCTGAAACAAATGCAGTGGAGTGGGCAATGTAGCTTGGACCGAACATCACAGTTAATCCAGGGTTTTTGGTTTGGGTATATCTTGTATTGTTTTGTGGGAACAATGTTTTCCACACATGTGCTGATGTAGCCAGTTACACTGGAAGCAAATTCCTCTATGTCAAAGTTAAAGTTAAAGTACCAATGATTGTCACACACACACTAGGTGTGGTGAAATTTGTCCTCTGCATTTGACCCATCCCCTTGTTCACCCCCTGGGAGGTGAGGGGAGCAGTGGGCAGCAGCTGTGCCGCGCCCAGGAATAATTTTTGGTGATTTAACCCCCAATTCCAACCCTTGATGCTGAGTGCCAAGCAGGGAGGTAATGGGTCCCATTTTTATAGTCTTTGGTATGACTCGGCCTCACAACCTACCGATCTCAGGGCGGACACTCTAACCCTTAGGCCACTGAGTAGGTTGTCCACAGTACCGTCATCCCTCTGAGCAGCAGTTTTGAACATGTCCCAGTCTGTACTCCCAAAGCAGTCCTGAAGCACTAGTTCAGTGTCTTCATTACACACTTTAACAGTTTTACTCACTGGGGGGTTTGCTTGAGGTGCTGTCTGTACGCTGGATATAGAAAAGCTGAGATGTGATCAGATAGTCCAAAGTGTGGTCTGGGTACAGCCTTGTAGGCTTTAAAAGGTCCTTTTTAAAAAAAATAATAAAATAAGATAAATAAATTAAAAACATTTTCTTGAATAAAAAAGAAAGTAAAACAATATAAAAACAGTTACATAGAAACTAGTAATTAATGAAAATGAGTAAAATTAACTGTTAAAGGTTAGTACTATTAGTGGACCAGAAGCACGCAGAATCATGTGTGCTTACGGACTGTATCCCTTGCAGACTGTATTGATATATATTGATATATAATGTAGGAACCAGAATATTAATAACAGAAAGAAACAACCCTTTTGTGTGAATGAGTGTAAATGGGGGAGGGAGTTTTTTTGGGTTGGTGCACTAATTGTAAGTGTATCCTGTGTTTTTTATGTTAATTTAATAAAAAAATAAAATAAAATTAAAAAACGATACCGATAATAAAAAAAACGATACCGATAATTTCTGATATTACATTTTAAAGCATTTATCAGCCGATTATATCGGCAGGCCGATATTATTGGACATCTCTAGTTATTACCCATTTTTTCTCTTTTAAACAGTAACTGTACTCCAGAGGAGGATTAAATATATGCCTTCAACATATCATTTTATATCCAGCACTTGCCTGATGTTTCATGGAAATGTATGCATCAATTACCTTTATTGCAAAAACAAAAAAACAATCATTAACAAGGAAAACCTATTATTCTTTGACAATAAATTTAATTGTAACCGCTTATATCATCAACCAGCCACGTTGTCCCTTCCAGTGTACGGAAAGATGTGTCGTACAGTTTATATGGACCGACAAGAGCCACCACTTTTCCTCGATCCTGTGCAGCCCATAACATTTGAACTAAAAGCACAACATTAATGTTAATCAGTAAATGTATTCGAGCTTTAGCAATGTAAGCCCAATGACCAACAGGTCAGAACTTTGTAACGGAACAGCCCAAACTGCCATCATACACAAACTGGCGAAGGCAACCCAAATGACCAACAGGTCATAACTTTGTTTTAAACGTCTAACCTTCGTCTTCAGTGCTGTCAGTTCGGGGTGACGATACTTGTTTCTTGAGGATATTCGTTAAGAATAAAGATAGTCAAAAATCATGTAAAATATACAAAGTAAAGACAGCTATATCAATCTATTCAAAGGAGGAAGTGATTTTTTAAACAAGGTCAGAAGCCTCATTCGTATGGATGCTACAAAGACAATATTAAAGCCAGACACCGTGTTGGTCACAAAAGTATTCCAGTGAAAGGCAGGTGTAAGTAAATTACAATTACTATCCCGTGGGTGCAAACTGAATAACTGTTGGCCTCTCTTGGATCTGACACAATTCCTCACTGAAGACTGGAGACTCTGGGCTACAAGTGAAAAAAACAATAAAAGACAATATATTAGAATCATAATAGTGAAATTGGATATAGTGTAGCCACAGATAATTTGTTGAATAGGTATGAACTGGTATAATTGTGATTGCATTTACAATAAAGGTACATACTGATTGCTGTGCTCGTTGAGTTGGATCTGCTGGTCAGTGGGAATTTGGCCATCAATTATGCTCCTTTTATAAGGCTTAATGTGGTCCACACTGTATTTATTTTGTTCAGGTTGCCCTTTTAAATCGGACAGTGTAACCTGCTTGCCAGTTATTGACTGAATAACATATAGCCCAGTAAAATCTGGCAAAATCCAGTCCAGCACTGTATACAATACCTTTGTACTTCAGAACTCTCTTTTCATAGACCTGCTTCTGTTTTTCTTGTGATTTGGAGTTGTTTTCTTTGGTTGTTATATTTGTCTTCTCCATAAGGGTATTTTTCTTCCCCAAGTAATGGCCTTTGGTACTCTCTCCAGGAAGCAATATCGTGGAAAGCTGAAGTAAAAAGAAATCTGCATGTAAAAAAAAAAGTAATTTCACATCATGTCTGTTTGCTCGGCTTTCAAACAAATATAAGCAAGAACACCTCGGGACGGAATTGTCAACGCTTACTTGTCGTTGTTTTGCTTGAAGATGGTCAGGTTGTAGTGTGTGAGTGTTTGAATGAGCAACTAATGAAATATGTGTGTATGCTGTGTCAAAGTAAACAAACAAACAAACAAACTCAAAGCCGATGTATGCATCAAATTGTTGGCTCAAACCCAAATCAATAAACAAAACCAAAACAGCGTCACTTAAACGCTTCCTACTTTCATTTCATTCAAAATTAAGGTTCAATAGTGAGCGGTACCAAACGGTTGAAAACAATTTCTGCTGGCGTCTCTTGTGTGCAGCCCGCGCACCTGTCAGTAGTAGGCGACAGCCTACATTGATTGCGTCACCGCCCAAAACCAACAAAAACGCGTCATTTGTCATTTATTTTTATATGGCTCCAACAATGTCTTTAATCTTAAATAAAATTCTTACAGACACATCAATGGGAATTTCTGAGGGGAATACTGTCTCCCTCCCATACATCAATAACAATGGGGAGTGTTAAGTTGTTGGGTGGACCTTCGATCGTAATGAAAATAATGTTGCATCCAAGAACATATCCCAGTTGTTTTGCTTGTCATTCACAAGTTTTGTAAGAGCTCTAAGAAGACAACTGAGTGCGTAAGGGATATTTTTGGGACGGACAGGGGTTTAGAGAGATACCCCAGCAGGCACAAGACATTAAAACAACATTGAGAACTTGTTACATTAGGTCCTGACGTAGAGCATGTCAAAGATTACGTTGAAACATGCTATTTGACTACATTTAATCATGCTCTGGTTGATCTGAAACATATGTGTATATATATATATATATATATATATATATATATATATATATATATATATATATATATATATATATATATATATATATATATATGTATATATATATATATATATATATATGTATATATATATATATATATATATATGTGTATATATATATATATATATATATATATATATATATATATATATATATATATATATATATATATATATATATATATATATACAAACCCCGTTTCCATATGAGTTGGGAAATTGTGTTAGATGTAAATATAAACGGAATACAATGATTTGCAAATCCTTTTCAACCCATGTTCATTTGAATGCACTACAAAGACAAGATATTTGATGTTCAAACTCATAAACTTTATTTTTTTTTTGCAAATAATAATTAACTTAGAATTTCATGGCTGCAACATGTGCCAAAGTAGTTGGGAAAGGGCATGTTCACCACTGTGTTACATGGCCTTTCCTTTTAACAACACTCAGTAAACGTTTGGAAACCGAGGAGACACATTTTTTAAGCTTCTCAGGTGGAATTCTTTCCCATTCTTGCTTGATGTACAGCTTAAGTTGTTCAACAGTCCAGGGGTCTCCGTTGTGGTATTTCAGGCTTCATAATGCGCCACACATTTTCAATGGGAGACAGGTCTGGACTACAGGCAGGCCAGTCTAGTATCCGCACTCTTTTACTATGAAGCCACGTTGATGTAACACGTGGCTTGGCATTGTCTTGCTGAAATAAGCAGGGGCACCATGGTAACGTTGCTTGGATGGCAACAAATGTTGCTCCAAAACCTGTATGTACCTTTCAGCATTAATGGCGCCTTCACAGATGTGTAAGTTACCCATGTCTTGGGAACTAATACACCCCCATACCATCACAGATGCTGGCTTTTCAACTTTGCGCCTATAACAATCCGGATGGTTCTTTTCCTCTTTGGTCCGGAAACAATTTAAATGTGGACTCGTCAGACCACAGAACACTTTTCCACTTTGTATCAGTCCATCTTAGATGAGCTCAGGCCCAGCGAAGCCGACGGCGTTTCTGGGTGTTGTTGATAAACGGTTTTCGCCTTGCATAGGAGAGTTTTAACTTGTACTTACAGGTGTAGCGACCAACTGTAGTTACTGACAGTGGGTTTCTGAAGTGTTCCTGAGCCCATGTGGTGATATCCTTTACCATACTTGCCAACCTTGAGACCTCCGATACCGGGAGGTGGGGGGCGTGGTCGGGGTGGGGCGGGGGGCGTGGTTGGGGCATGGTTAGGGGCGTGGTTAATAGGGCAGTATATTTACAGCCAGAATTCACCAATTCAAGTATTTCATATATATATATATATATACACTACCATTCAAAAGTTTGGGGTCACATTGAAATGTCCTTATTTTTGAAGGAAAAACACTGTACTTTTCAATGAAGATAACTTTAAACTAGTCTTAACTTTAAAGAAATACACTCTATACATTGCTAATGTGGTAAATGACTATTGTGGTGGATTGTCCGAAGCTTAAGCAGGCAACAAAAGTAGTTTAGTACAACAAATTTATTTACCCATTATTAGAAGTGCAGGTTGAATTGAGTTGTCCGTGCAGACAGACAACATGTACTCCGGAGCACACAAGACACACACAAGCCAAAATCTCTCTCGAGTCCCGGTCTTCTGCCATTTTTTATATGTCTCTTTTGCGTCATGATTGTTTTTGCGACATCCTTGGACTCCCCAATCATACCCAAACAACCAAAACATTCTGTAGACAGGTTGGCACAACTTAATATTCACTTTTGTCCCACATCCGGGGACACAGAATAGAAGAGAAATCAAATGAGCATACATTCTTGACAGACATGAAATATAGGTCAAAGGTCAGAAATTCTACTACATACCCTCCTTCCAGGTTCTAAAACCCTGGACCTTTCCAATTTCTGACGTAGACCACTAACTTAAATCTCTACCACAGATAGAGGCAAAAACCTCAATGTTTTTATACGAGGCAAAAATTCCGTCTATGACCCTCCTTCAGAGCGATCGCTGTTACCAGCCTGCAGTAAAACCATCTCACAGAACACAATTAGTGGCCTACCCTTTGATTTAGTAAAGGAATAACAAATACTTTGATCATGAACATAATTAGATGAATATATATAGACTTATGACTGTAAGACATTTGCAAAAATATGTTTCCCGGCATTTGCAATGAATGTAGTTACCAATATTGTTAATTACCAATTGATTTTGAACACACAACTGAATTTCGTATGAGTCCATGTTCGATTAGTGCTCGTATAGATGCTCGGTGGTGCCTCAGGCTGGTGGCTTGCCGACACCTTGTTGGGCTTTTGGCTGCCTTGGTGAAGAAAGAGATCCACTCAAACAGTCTGTCTCTGTCTCTTCTTGGGGTGTGGTTCAGTCCATTGGGCAGACTGTTTAATGGCATGTGCGCGCTGGCCGCTTTGGGGAAAATTGAGGTAGAGTTGGAGCTGTGGGGGCTTTTGGGAAGGCTGGGGCAGAGTATGGGGCGTTTGGGCTTTGGTCCAGGCCCTCGGCTTGCTTCAAGGCCTCCTTGCCGCTTCGGCACTCCCGACACCTCCTTCCACAGCTGCTGGAGTCCCGACGGACACATATTGGCTGGCAACCTTAGTTGTTCTCGTCATCGCTGGCAAGGTGTTGTCTCCCCTCTCGGTTCCTTCCAGTCAGGTATCGGGTGTTGGTCCTGGATTGGCTTTGACCGTGCCCCTCTTAGCAAGTGCAAGGGATCCTGGGGTGGCTGCTTTCATCCTCAAATCTGCACAGAGGAACTGGCACACAAATTCTACATTTTGCAAATATACCATTTTGGTCTCATGGTCTTTCCGCCTTTCAAGGAATCTGCTGGTCCTGGGACTGAGGATAATAGCCTGCTTCCTTAAGATGGGTGCCATTGTTTGACCTACTCTTTTTGGGGAAACCATGTCACAAAACATTTAATTACTGAATTGGCATCCTCCTTTGAGGTTGGGGTTGCTTCCGCCAACCACTGCAATTGTCAATCTAAATCATTACGTACCAATATCCTTGATCCTTGATTACTGATCATATTGATTAAATAAAACCTCAACACGCTCAAACTTGACCCAATCCAACCTCACCTCCCCCCTCTGTCCCTGAAACAGGGACAGTGTTAGTCGTAGTAATAGTAATAGTAGTAGTAGTAGTGGTAGTAGTTTCAGAAACATCCAAGAAAAAGACCTGTTATAATTGCTCATATGAGAGCTGAGTCCCGATTTTTCATTAGAATCCAAATTGTTTCATCAATTGAAGATATTTTTTGTTTTAGCACTCTTCTTTCTGGTTTTGTATTAGTGTATTTACAGATGATCTCTTTGATTTTTGTCATCCAATTGTAATCCTAGTAGGGCTGCTTATCATTTGTGTCATGTAGAAGCCGTTTATAATAGCCTTAAGTTTCTTTCTACATGTTTTATTTAACCAGTCCAGATTAACGTCCCCCATGACGTTCACTTCTTTCATACTGTGCTGTTTGAGGATGTCTGAAAATTAATCGAGAAAAATGTCTTTAGCTGTGGTCGGTCGGTATACTACAATTACCTTGAAATACATTTCTGAGGAAAATGTGATTTTAATTCCAACACACTCAGGATGATCTACTCGGAGGGTTATCTGTTCACTTTTAATGTTTTCCCTTACATGATAAATGATAAATGGGTTATACTTGTATAGCGCTTTTCTACCTTCAAGGTACTCAAAGCGCTTTGACAGTATTTCCACATTCACCCATTCACACACACATTCACACACTGATGGCGGGAGCTGCCATGCAAGGCGCTAACCAGCAGCCATCAGAGGCAAAGGGTGAAGTGTCTTGCCCAAGGACACAACGGACGTGACTAGGAAGGTAGAAGGTGGGAATTGAACACCAGTAACCAGCAACACTCCGATTGCTGGCACAGCCACTCAACCAACTTCGCCACGCCGTCCCTACATAAATCATAACTCCTCCCCCCTTTGCCACTTAATCTGTTTTTCTGTAATCTCGTACCCCGGGACATTAATTAGAACAAAATGTGTTGTGGGTTTTAACCATGTCTCTGTTAGACAAAGGTACCCCAGATTAGAGTCTGACAGTAACTGATGGATTTGTTCAGTATGTTTCTTGTTGTAGAAAGTTTAATGATGCGGACACGTTTGTTACTGAATACTTTCTACAGACTTCTGTCTCTCTGCGACTTTGTGTATGTAATAAGCAACTACAATTATTTGATATGCTTAATTTTGTTATTTTAGCTCAGCTGTTGTGTAGCTGCTAGCTCCTTGTAGCCTACAGCAGGAGTGTCCAAATTGCAGCCAATAGCTATGTTTTTAACAGACAACCGAAATAATTAAAATGTGGTATTTGTGTATCGGTCCAATCAGCGGCAGCTACGCCCTGTTTTAATCATTCGACCTAAAATCTTTGGTTTCGTAGGCAGGACAGAGGACAAGGGAACAATGTGGGACAGCAATTGTCCATCTTATACCATGATAATTGTTGTAGGGATATTTCACATGAGAGTCCCACCATATATAAGAGTCAAAGGGCTCCTACTATGAGTCGTCTAATTGGTGATCATACACTTTGGCGGTTTGGGTGGCAGGGCACACGGACGCACCTCAGTCAGCCAGTGCTAGGACAGTTGGAGCAGTCCCCGTCCTCCATTCGTTCCTGGGAGGCGTCCCCAGTAGTTGTCAGCTGATGTCGTGCTGTCAGGCAACATCAGGAAGTTCCTTCTGTGCGGTATTGAATGTCATGGCACATTTCGTAAAGCAGGTCATTACAAGGTGTGTGCAGGCTGACCACAAAGGAATGCTTCAAAGTTTGTGTGGCACCATTGTCAATAACATTGTCCGTTGACACTTATGTCCAGCAGGGGTCTGTTTGGAGCTTGTCTTGTTCAGAGAAGTTGGCAGTCCCCCGGCTGCATAACAGTTTCAACCCTAGCTTGACCTAGGACAACCGCGACTACCACCCAAGTCCGTCTGTCTGGTTTTACATTTTGTTGAGGTTTCTTCCCTCCAGAATTTGGAACTCAAAACATGTACACCCATTCTTTTCATATCCTCTCGGTTAGTTCAATTTTGCATATCACGTTTTAAAATCACAGTCTTAACTATCCCATTAAATGTTAATCAATAACCCTAATTCAAAGATTATACGTACTACTTCATGTGTATTTCAGTCACCTTTTAAATTAATTTTTAATCTAATTAATACTTCACTTGTGCACTCTTACCTCCCATTATGCATGATATTCTACAATACAAAAGAATGTTTTTAATCACACTAGTCACAACATGCACACACACACATTGTTTGGTGCCAACTGTCCTGATAGTGCAGCACAAACAACTCACAAGGCCACCTCCCAGATGTATGGTGTAATGCAATGTCTAATTAAAAATAAATTACTCCTTCCTAAAATGTCAGACTATACTTTAAAGTAAACTGCCTTAAAACTTACTTTTTATTATATTCATTTCCAAACTCACCTCCACCACAGCGGACATCTTCCTCAATCCTATCCCAATACTCCCATAAATTAGAAATGTGTTTCACAATAGTGGTTAAGTAGTTATTTTAAGTAATAGATCTCAATATGTGGAAATTAATAAGACTAAATTGGCCCTAGTGTGTGAATGTTGTCTGTCTATCTTTTAACGTTGATTTTCCAGGTAATTTAATGTTCAGTGAATGTATAGGATAGGCCAATATAAGCTTTGGCTTCCGCCTATTCCTTTTTCGGTCATTCTTTTTCTTTTCTTTTCTTTCTGTGTGTAAATGTGTATGATTGTTTATATGTCTAATCTGTACTGTTAAACTGCTCACACAAATTGGTTGATTTCATATCCTATTTGGACACAAAAAAAATATAAGAATAACTAAAACGTTTTAAAAATTAAACAAGTGATTAAATTATAATAAAGATTTCTATACATATAATCTATCATCAACCTTCTTTGGATAACTTAATTCTAAATATTTATTTTGTTGAAGTATTATTCTATAAATATATTTATAAAGGGTTTTTGAATGGTTGCTATTTTTTAGAATATTTAAAAATCTCACGTACCCCTTGGCATACCTTCAAGTACCCCCCTTTTTGTACGGGCGGAATCACCATACCCTCCTTTGAGAACTACTGATTTAGACTATAAAAATCCTTTGTCCCACACATCATTAGACTGTACAACTCCTCTTTGGGGCTAGGATGACAGGGGATGTAAAACAATAACAGTGCAATACTTTTTCATAACATGGTCGCTAATGCCTAGTTATTCTCATTGTGATATTTTTCTATTTTGTTTCCATTTATACCCCTATTTCTCATTTACTTTGATTCTCTACATGTACTTCTACATGCCTCAATGTCACATAGAATTTTGCTCTCTTTGTTATTTATTTAAATTATTATTTCTGGTTTACTTGCTGTCTGTTTACTTAAGTTCTCATATTTTGTCTGTCTTCTGATTAGAATTTGTTTAACGCTTCTCTACGTTTTGTTTTGACTATGGCGCTGAGTCTGGCAACTATTATCTGTACTTCTCCCTCGCGATTTAGACTCCATGACTCACACAGGTTGACAATATATATATTAATGCTAGTTGCACAGAAAAAGTAAAAAATGTTTTAGAATTTAAATTTAAATTTTACTTCATCGTGATTATTCTTGAAATAATTAAAATGTCAATATAATTAAAGAATCAATTTACCTTTATAAAATTTAATTACATTTTATTGAATTTACTTATTTAACTTTATTCAATGTGTTTGCTATATCATTATTAATTCAAAGCTACAATGTGTCCTAATCTATGATGTGTGTGTGTGTGTGTGTGTTTGTCTCAACTTCCACACAGGAACTGGATTGATCAGATAAGCCACAAGGCTGTTCAATACAGTATATTACACACATAATTAATGACTAAGGAATTTAACAAAGCTTCAATGTCCCAGTCCAAATGTATGTATTGATATTTAAATGTTTATTTATTCGTATACTGTATATTTTATTTTTCCTATTACCAAAACCAACCTGTCAGCACTCTCTTCAGATTGAGACCAGCTGTCCACTCTATTTATATATACATATTTATTTATTTATTTTTTAACGTAGCTCAATGCTATGCTAACAGTGTCACACCTCTTCGGCCCACGTTTAACGTGCAGCTGTCACACAACGACACCTTCTTATCTCAAAATGTCTTCCAGCAGAGACTCCTTTTTTTTTTTTTTTGTCCTTACTGAGTCACACGCACACACATCTTTCCCCAAAAAGCGAGAGCCTTCTTGCAAACTATAGTGTTACACAGTTACAATCACCAGCACAGTTAAAAATAAATGCAACAGTCAACTATTTTTCTCCTCCAGAAGCACAGCTGTATCATATCAGAACCTTAATAATAAGAAACAACATTTATCATTCACTCTTAGATGGAGAAATAGCCAAGGGGGGGATTACTGCTTAGGCTGCTGCCTCCGCGATCCAACCTCTTGATAAGCGGAAGCAGATAATTATATGGATGGATCATTCACTCATATGTTTTCTGTACATAAACTTTGTCTACTTTCTCATAAGCACAAACATTTTAGACAATTTCCCAACTTTTACAGATAGCGGGGCTGTGAGAAAAAGCGTGAAGGGAGGTTGCGTGAGGGAGGGGGAATACCGAGAGGTATAATGTTTGCCTTTCAGAAGAAGGGAATTAAAACAGATAAGAAACCAGGTGCTACACAAAAGTTATTAAATTACGCATATATCTAAATGTACCAACATAAACTGACTCACTCAATACACACACATTTCAGCATTCATCATTATACACACACATTTATAAATTACAATACCACCCCATGTCCGGACAATTATAAACAACTAATGCACGCGTGCTTTTGTGGAATCGGCCGTCTCATTAACAAACACAGGTCCCTTCATTACTCATACAACGGCGATTAACCCGTTCAGCGGAGCAGCCCCTGAGTTTACTCCCTGACCAATACACGGCAACAGCATAAAAGCACCATAGAGTCACTGATAATCACCCAATGCTCTACAGTCATCATGTTTTGGTCAGTTCCATACAGTTTCACCAAAGCTTCACCAAAGCTCTACCATATGGAGCCCGATCTCTACCCGTCTATCTGCAGCAAATTAAACAGAACGTCGTGACAAATACAGCTCAGTTGATCTCCTTTACCGGAGTCACTAAACGGTCACCTAATATGAGGCTTTTTCCCACCGCTGCAGTTTCCACATAGACAGATATGTCGCACATTCACAAACGTATCAATTTTATGTGGGCCAAATGTCACACCAGTTAGTTAAACCTGCCTTAAATTTAGCTGTATTCAACTTTTACTAACCTGGTGCACTTGCAGAAGAAGACTCCTCTGCCGACAACGACAGAGGAGGAAGAAGTTAAAAAAATGTTTTAGTCTCGTATCGTTTGTGCTTCTACACTCCAAACCACCAAAATTCTAATAACAATCCCCTTATGTTAAAAACAAGAAATCACAAGTTTTCAACAAACACACAGACAAATAATCACATACAAAACAACTCAATCCAACTGAAACATTTTCACTTTCCAGTTAGTTAAACACCCCCACACAAGAAGTCGCAGACGTCAGGATGAGTTGGACCCGTTTTTATATGGCAGGTGTGAAACTATAACAAACAGATACAGTATAGATGCATCAGTATACACAAATAATGCAGCAATTATTAATTAAAGCTTAACATAAATCATATACTGTCTCATTACATTGATATGAGCCAAAATAATGCAATCAAAATAAGACTTGTAAATAGTTCCTTAAACATTAAATGAACTACTTAAATGTACTACTTTCTAACATATATTCCATCTAAACATCATTGTTTACTGCAATACTCACAGGGAATGCCTTTATGAACTCTAACACAGCTACAGAACAGAACAACATGCCGTCTCCGTGGTCTGAATCACATTACATCATCATCTCTGCGCAGCATGGCCAGGACACTCACTTCCTGATTCTCTTAAAGAGCCAGTGCACACAATACTAATGGCAGAGCCAGAACACTCCCCGTCTGGCATCCTATGGATACCACAAATAAACAAACTTAAACATCACCGGATAACAGAAAAAACAATTCTGATATGGGTCTAAAATAAGTCTTAACAGTCCCTTGGTTAGCGACTCTAACCTCAACCTTTCTCACGGTTCCATCGACACTGGGAACTGTCTTTGCAATGACGCCCATTGGCCACTCATTTCTTCTTGTTTGTTCGTCCTTAAGGAGTACTACATCCCCTTCTTTAATGTCAGTCCTTTTGTGGTGCCATTTCTGACGAGATTGGAGGCTGCTGAGATACTCCTTTTGCCACCTGCTCCAGAAGTTGTCTGCGAGGAACTGAACACGCTTCCAGTGGCTCTTCAGCATCTCCTTCTGGTCGATGTTGTCACAGATTGGAGGAACAGCATGCGTTTTTTGTGTGAGCAGCATAGCAGGGCTTAGAATGAAAGGATGCTCTGGGTCTGATGAGACTGGTATCAGCGGGCGGGCATTCATTATGGCCGTGACTTCTGCAAGAAATGTAGTCAGTATTTCATGGGTAAGTTGAGCACGACCAGCTTGCCGCAACATGTTGTCCAGAATGCGCCTCGCCAGGCC
This sequence comes from Entelurus aequoreus, assembly GCF_033978785.1. Classification (NCBI taxonomy): domain Eukaryota; kingdom Metazoa; phylum Chordata; class Actinopteri; order Syngnathiformes; family Syngnathidae; genus Entelurus; species Entelurus aequoreus. The sequence continues at coordinate 40,726,444 of NC_084743.1, forward strand.
GATCATACGTTCCCATACTCCCCCCATATGGGATGAATGGGGTGGGTTGAATACCCATGTGCACTTGTGTTCCTGTAAATATTGTTGCACTTTGTTCTCGTCTGGCACTGACGTTGTGATGTCTTTGTGAGCACCAATAAAATTAGTGCCACAGTCCGAGCGTAGCTGTTTAGCAGGACCTCTCAGCGCAAAAAAGCGCCTCAGTGCATTGATAAAACTTGATGAGCTCATCTCCTCCACAACTTCAATGTGAACAGCCCTTGTGCACAAGCAGGTAAAGAGTACTGCCCACCGTTTGCTGTTAGCCTGTCCTCCTCTTGTACGCCTTGTGAATACTTCCCATGGACCAAAAATGTCCAAGCCCACATAAGAAAAGGGGGGCTCTAGCTGAAGTCGGTCTACTGGCAGGTCACTCATTATTTGCTCCTCAAACTTTCCTCTCAGTTTCTTGCATGTAACACACTTGTTTATAACTTTGCCAATGCACCTTTTTGCACCTACAATCCACAGGCCACTTTCTCTGACCGCCGCTTCGGTAAAGTGTCTCCCTTGGTGGTTAACCTTTTCATGGTGATGTCGCACAAGGAGGGTGGTTATGTAGTTGGTGCCTGGTAATATAATAGGATTCATTTCTTTTGTTTCTAAGCCTGAGCGAATAATGCGACCACCGACTCTCAATATGCTGTCATTTCCAATGATGGGCTTAAGCTTTATGAGCGGGCTGTGTTTGGAAAGATTTTGTTTTGCTGAAATGCATTTGATCTCATCTGCATATGTTTCTTGCTGAACATTTTTCATCATGATGTTCTCAGCTTGCTCTAACAGTTCACATGTAATGGCTGTTTTACAGATATGCCAACCAGTACAGTCTTTGTTTGTTTTGGAAAAGGAGAAGCATTGTGCTACGTGAATCAGGTTTGCTACAGTTCTTTTCAGTGATTTCCATGAGGAAAAGTGTTCCCAGCGTTTTGTGTCTAACACGGTTTTTGTAGTGTTTGTGCAGAGGGTTCTTACCTCTGAGCGCACCTCTGCATCACTGTCTGGCTCCAGTAGCTCATACAGATGTTGCTCTGGCTGGATGTCTGAAGAGCACTGTAGGAAGGCCGGCCCTGTGAACCATGACGTTTTCTGCAACTCTGAAGCTGGGACAGCGCGTGAGCCGTGGTCAGCAGGATTTTGATCCGTTGCGACGAAGTGCCATTGCTCAGGTGTTGTTGACTCTCTGATGCGTCTAACACGGTTGTTTACATAGACGTAGAAGCGCCTTGACTGGTTGTTGATATAGCCCAGGATCACCTTGCTATCTGTGTAGAAGCCAATTTTGTCTATTTGATGGTCAATGTCATCGCTTATCACTTCTGCCATTTCCACAGACATAACTGCTGCACAGAGTTCAAGCCTGGGGACTGTAAGCTCCGGCTGGGGGGTGAGTCGTGCCTTACCCAGGACAAAGCCAACTTCTGTTGTGCCATCAGCAGCGGTAACTTTAATATAAGCAACTGCACATATTGCTTTCATAGATGCGTCCGAAAAGATGCATAGTTCTACACATTTGGCTTGAGAAAGTGGGATGTTGGAGTATGTGCGCGGCATTTGGAGGTTACTGAGGCATTGTAGGGACTGCTGCCATTCTATCCATTTCCCTCTCATGTCCTCGGGCAGGGCTGAATCCCACTCTGTAGTGTGCAGCGAAAGTTCTCTCAAAAGGAGTCGTCCTTGGATGATGACTGGAGACAGAAACCCTAGCGGGTCAAATACACTGTTTACTGTTGAAAGGACCATCTGCGTGTGTAGGGTTTGTCTGTATGGGGGAGTGAAAGGTGAAATAGTCTGATATTATGTTCCATTTTATGCCAAGGCTTCGCTGATCAGGAAGGTCGTCCTTGAACAGGTCCAAATCCTGGAGATCTTTGGCACGGTCCTCCACTGGAAAAGCATCCATCACCTCAACTTTGTTGGAGGCTATTTTGAGGAGCCGGAGATTTGAGGCTGCTAGCATTTCTTGTATTCTTTTGACAAGATTGATGGCGCCTTGCTCAGTGGGAACAGACTTCAAGGCATCATCCACATAAAAGTCTCTTTCAACAAACTGACGCACATCTGCCCCGTATTTTTCCTCACCTTGTTGTGCAGCTCTTCTTAGCCCATAGGTTGCTACTGCAGGGGAGGGGCTATTGCCAAAAACATGGACGCACATTCTGTAGTCCACTATGTCATTTTTGGGGTTATTGTCTTTGTGCCACACAAATCTTAAAACATCTCTACAGTCCTCTCTTACTAGAAAGCAGTAAAACATCTGCTGAATGTCTGCGATTATTGCAACTTTATGCTTCCTAAACCTCACTAGTACACCCAATAGACTGTTGTTTAGGTTAGGCCCTGAGAGTAACGCATCATTAAGTGACATACCTTCAAACTGTCCGCTGGAGTCAAATACCACTCTTATCTGCGATTTTTTCTGTGGATGGTAGACTCCGAAAAAGGGCAAATACCAATACTCTTTATTTTTCTGTACTGGGGGTGCAAGCTCAGCATGTCCATTGTCCATCATCTTTTGCATAAAGTCTGTGAGGTGGGACTGCATTTCTGGGTTTTTTATGAGTGTGCGTTGCAGTGACTTGAGGCGACTAACTGCATACTGCCGGTTGTTTGGTAGTATTTTCCTTGGCTCACGAAAAGGTAGTGGGGCCACTCAGCTCTTTGACTCATTTTGTGTGAACTCATTGTCCATAATTTTGAGGAATAACAGATCCTCCATCGAAGGTGCAAGCTTGTTGTCATTTTTAGTCTGACAGAAAACTTCTCTTCCAAAGCTTACGTTGCTTGCATTTTCTTTCATTTTTGTGCTACTGAGAGCTAGCTGTCGATCTGGAAGATTAGTCTCTGATTTGATAGTGAAGTGATTTTCACAAGGAGGAAAATGAGTGGGCCTCCCATTTGCTAGAACGTGAGTCTTTAAACTGGTGACCTTTGAAGGCTTATGAGTGCTACCCAAGCAAACTTCTCCCACTATCACCCAGCCTAGATCCAGCCTCTGTGCATATGGTGCATTGTGTGTTCCATTGATTTGACTGCGCACTTTATGGACTCTTAGAATGTCTCTTCCGAGTAATAGAAAAATCTCAGCACTGTCATCTAGAGGTGGTATTTTGTGTGCAATACGTTCGAGATGAGGATGACCTTGTGCAGCGGCTGGAGTGGGAATTTCCTCTCTTTTGTTTGGTATCATGTTACACTCGATCAACATTGGTAGCTGTATTGCAGTGGCGCCATCTATGGACTCTATGACGTAACCAGAGGCTCTGCGACCAGCTGTGAGACCTACACCAGAACAGGTCTGCAGAGTGTATGGCGCTGCAAGGCTGTTAACTTTGAACATATCGAAAAACTCAGAGCGTGCCAATGACAAGTTGCTCTGGTCGTCCAACATGGCGTACATTCTTTTGCTCTTGCTTCGGTCATTAGCTGGGTAAACACTGACCAGGCATATTTTACAACATGACTTTCCTAAAAATCCCTCCCCACATACCTCAGTCCAACTTGCAACGACTGTTTCCTCCTGCCCATCTTCTTGCTCCCCGCCGTGATATGCTGGAGGTAAAAAACACCTGAGAGGAAGGGAAGGTGAGTCTGGATGCAAGGCAGAAGGGTGCTTGTCAGAGTCACATTCAGAACATTTAACTGCTGCTTCACAGTTACGAGCCACATGTCTGGTAGATGCACAGCACTTGTAACATATATTATGTTGCTTTAACATTCTCTTCTTTTCTTGTAGAGGTTTTTCCTTAAAACCTCTACAATGTTGTAGTGCATGAGGTTTGTTATGTACAGGACACCATTTGTCTGGTTCATTAGTGGGTGTGGCTGTTACGCTTGTTTTATGCACTGAAACTGTTCTGCGGTTGTTACTGTAATTTTCTCCAAATCTGTCCTTTTTTACTCCGCTGATGAATGATGGCTGGATATGGAAACTTGGGTCGTTGCGTGCCTTTGCTTGTGTCTGAATAAACTGCAGAAAGAAGGTAAAAGGAGGAAAAATTACTTTATATTCCTGTTTGTAGCGTGAGCCTTCCATCATCCATCTGTCTTGTAGTCCATACGGCAATTTTTCCACGATTGGAGCGATGCCTCTTGCCGTATCACGATAGGACAGTCCATGTAAATATCCTTCTTGCATTGCTGAATTGATTTCCAACAGTAAATCGCTTAGCTCTCTTAGTTTTAGGTGATCTTTTGGCCCTATTTTGGGGAACTGGTCAAGTTTTGCAAAAAGAGCGCCCTCTATGGCCTCTGGCGAACCATAGGTCTCTTCTAGCCTGTCCCAGATGAGTTGTAATGCAGCGGGTGATTTATTTATATTCACTGCTCTGATACGACGTGCATGTTTAACTGACTCTGGGCCCAGTGATTTAATCAGGAGGTCAATTTCTTCCCCAGCTTTAAGATCAAGACTCTCGGTAGCGTTAATGAATGATGATTTCCAAGCAAAATAATTTTCTGGTTTGTCATCAAACTTTGTGAGCTCAGACGTTAACAACTGGCTCCTTACTAGATATTTAGCAAGTTCATTAGTGTCATTAGAATGATATTGAGCAGGTGAGTAATACTGGTTGCGGACAGTAGAGGGCGTTGTATACATAGGAATATTATGGGCACTGTTTTCTGGGGGTCTTTGGGGCTGATAGTCTTTTGAGACTGTGGGTACAGATTCCTGTTGCCTATCTGATTCCTTAATTTTTACTTTGTTCATCCCTTCATCTAGTTTAATGTCCTTTGTGTTTATTTCACGTGGCTCTTTATCACTGGGCTCAATGCTGGGCTCACTGTGTTTTCTTATGTATTCAGCTGTCCGCTCATGGGCGCTTTGGATTGAGGGCAGATGAATAGAATGTTCCACTGTCGTTTCCAATCTTGCAGCAGCGTCCTCCATCACTGCTGCTTCGGCGGCGGCAGCTTGTGCTTCACCTTCCTTCTCCAGTGCATGGAGTGTTGCTTCCAATCTAGCTTTTTCTAGTTTAATTTCTATTTCTTTCTTTGCAAATGCAGCTCTGGCCTGGGCAGCTTCTGCTTTTGCACGTGCTGTGGCAGCTACTAACGTTAGACTTGCGGCAGACGATCTGCTTCCGGACGATCTGCTTGCCCGGGAAACCGTAGATTCAGCGTTCTCCATTGTTCGTGTTGATGTACTCACTATGCCTTTACGCTGACTTAACAACGTCTGTCGTGCTGGTCTGAAAACAGCGTATAACAGTGCAGCCTGGGGTTCAGCAGTTCAGCCTGGGGTTCAGCAGTTCATCGAAAGGTGTCCCTTTTCACTGTACTGGCTTCATGAAACCTTTTCACTTTCCAGTTAGTTAAACACCCCCACACAAGAAGTCGCAGACGTCAGGATGAGTTGGACCCGTTTTTATATGGCAAGTGTGAAACTATAAAAAACAGATACAGTATAGATGCATCAGTATACACACTAATAATGCAGCAATTATTAATTAAAGCTTAACATAAATCATGTACTGTCTCATTACATTGATATGAGCCAAAATAATGCATTCAAAATAAGACTTGTAAATAGTTCCTTAAACATTAAATGAACTACTTAAATGTACTACTTTCTAACATATATTCCATCTAAACATCATTGTTTACTGCAATACTCACAGGGAATGCCTTTATAAACTCTAACACAGCTACAGAACAGAACAACATGCTGTCTCCGTGGTCTGAATCACATTACATCATCATCATCTCTGCGCAGCATGGCCAGGACACTCACTTCCTGATTCTCTTAAAGAGCCAGTGCACACAATACAAATGGCAGAGCCAGAACACCAACCATAATTTACCCCATTCCAGGTTGTTTTTGGAGAACCTGACTAAACCTATCTTTTATCAAAAACAGATTCAGCAATTAGTCTTATCGATCCGGCTCTCTCCAGGCAAGAAAATGTTTACACTTTAAAGCAAAACTGCTTACCTTGTGATGCGCGCGTGCAACCATTTGTCTGCCTGAGAGAGAGAGCGGGAGCGGCTGTCGACCAGTGTGTAGCACCCCTACTGTAGGATAGCAGGTTAGTACAACAATTAAGATTACTAGGTTCTTGGCTGTATAATTGAGAGACTCGCAATGAAACGTTAAGTACTTAGTGGACCACAGAACAACTGCTGGCAAATGTATTGCACAATAATAAACAATAACACATGAACAGTGTGCTTTTTAAATTGTAAATACCCCCCAAAAATAAATAAAAATAGAGCTCTGTTGCAAAAATTCAAAAGTAGCAAAATAGAAGAAATGTCCTTTTTAAATTGTCCTTTCAAAAAATGAATTCTACCCGGGTAGAAATGAATTGAACACTGTCTATATTCCTTGGTTGGGAATCATTAGTTCTATTGTAATCCGTTATTCCATACTGATTCGGTTCGATACTTGCGACTCTGATGGTGGATCAGTTCAGTTATAGGTCACTGCAGAGTGTGGAGACCGATGCAGCTGGCCACACCACATCCAAACGCTCCATCTCCGCAGACTCTCACTCACTGGGACTGGCTCGCCATCATAACTCAAGTCCAGTTTGGAACCAGACTTCAGGATCATACAAAAAAACAATAATGTAACACTTACTGGACTTCTCAGCAGCACAAAACACAGCAACCCGGCTCCCACTGGAACCAGGCTATCTTATGCTGCTTTTCCAACACTCGGTTTGAGAAATGACAAGTATTTTAGCGTATAAACCTTGTCTTTGTCTATGACTTGTACCTTCACTTTTTGACGTTCAGTGAAGGAATGTCTGGAATGAGAAAGGTGCATGCGACCTCTACTGGCCAACATGTGAATAAATTTACATGCTTTATTAATTTAATCCTGTAGTGACCACATGACTTTGGCACATCAAGTTTAACATTTTGTAAGTGACCAAAGTGACTTTGGCACACCATAGATTAGAAATGAATAATAGGATAATATATAAGTGACACTATATTTCCATATGGGTTACATGTAGTTTCTGGACCATCCTGTTCGTGACGCCAATTTGTGTGGTGGATTGTCCGAAGCTTAAGCAGGCAACAAAAGTAGTTTAGTACAACAAATGTATTTACCCATTATCAGAAGTGCAGGTTGAATTGAGTTGTCCGTGCAGACAGACAACATGTACTCCGGAGCACACAAGACACACACAAGCCAAAATCTCTCTCGAGTCCCGGTCTTCTGCCATTTTTTATATGTCTCTTTTGCGTCACTGTTTTGATCTCGTGCGTCATGATTGTTTTTGCAACATCCTTGGACTCCCCAATCATACCCAAACAACCAAAACATTCTGTAGACAGGTTGGCACGACTTAATATTCACTTTTGTCCCACATCCGGGGACACAGAATAGAAGAGAAATCAAATGAGCATACATTCTTGACAGACATGAAATATAGGTCAAAGGTCAGAAATTCTACTACACTATTCTAGCTGCAAATGTCTGGTTTTTGGTGCAATATCTACATAGGTGTATGGAGGCCCATTTCCAGCAACTATCACTCCAGTGTTCTAATGGTACAATGTGTTTGCTCATTGGCTCAGAAGGCTAATTGATGATTAGAAAACCCTTGTGCAATCATGTTCACACATCTGAAAACAGTTTAGTTCGTTACAGAAGCTACAAAACTGACCTTCCTTTGAGCAGATTGAGTTTCTGGAGCATCACATTTGTGGGGTCAATTAAACGCTCAAAATGGCCAGAAAAAGAGAACTTTCATCTGAAACTCGAACGTCTATTGTTGTTCTTAGAAATGAAGGCTATTCCACAAAATTGTTTGGGTGACCCCAAACTTTTGAACTTTTTTTTTAATGCATTTTTAATATCCACATACCTCATTCACACATTCTCTTCCCTGATCAGACAAAATCCGTTTGGGGCAGCCATGCCTGTAAACAATTGAACAGATCCGTTGTGCCACTTCAAGAGTAGTTTTGGTCTTTTACGGAAATGCCTCAACCCATTTGGAGAAATAGTCTGTGTCTGTGAGGATGAATGGAAGGCCATCCTCATTTTTAGGAAGAAGTCCTGTCAAGTCTATCTCGACCAACTCCCAGACAGCAGACACCTACAAAAGCAAATGAAACATTAACATTTCCCTGTACTTTAAATGACAGCACCCCTTACAGCTATTCCTCCGTATCCACTGTGTCTGAAGTGGTTAAAGCTAAGCTCCCATTCTGGCATTACTAACTCCCCTTGGGCTCAACAGAATAAGTATAAGACTGGTACATATGCCCAAATGGCATGAAAGTAGCATGGAGTGACACAAAATATTTTATTTTCTTAAACTAAAATAGCAGTACATACCAATATGCTTTGTAAGGGTTGTGTAGCAGCCAAAGATGTACCAGTTGTCAGGCATTTGTCGCATTCCAAGACCTTTAAGAAAATACATGTTAGATGTAACGCTAAACTAGTCAAAGACACCAAGATACAGCCATAAAACACATACATACCCATATAAAGCGTCATGCCAAGCAAGTAAAACCTGGAGCACATTGCTGCTCTCTTTTTGAAGACCCCCGTATGTCCACCAATTGATGCATGGAACTCATTGGAAAGTGATCTGGCTTCACTTTTCAACTGCATCACCCTTCTGGTACAGGAGCTGTCCTTCTGCAGTCAACATTCAAAAAGCACACATAAAGACATTTTACCAACACATTAACACATATCTTTAAATTTACCTTTGCCTATACTCACCATTTATTTTTTAAGCTTTCCAATAATTGGTCCTCTATTTGCATGAATGTTTGACTTCCACGTTGAGACTTCATGTTTGGTAGTCGAGCACTATTTGTCGTAGTTCGGCTGTGCAAACGCAACCTTTGTTTGAACTGAAATTAATATTCCTAAAACAAAACTGAATGCTACCATTGTTTGCGTCAATGTGAACTACCTCACGCTGTAAATGTCTACTAATTTAATATTCCTGTCTACAAATTTAATGATCCTGTTTAAATGGAGATGACAACTAAAATGTACATGTAGAATATACAATGAATGCAATACAACACGAGGAGTACTGTTGTTTTCGATGGGTATTTTGTTTAAGGAAAATAGTTGAACTATTTACATTTTTGCGCACAAAACTAATATGTCTACACGAGGAGTGTGTTATGATCCGCTGCCGGGATCATGTTCAGTTTGGTTTTTGGACTCCCTCAGTTCCCGCTTTTGTGCACTCCTGGGGTTGTTTTCTGTTTCCATGAGTGCTTATTGTTTCCACCTGTCTCTGATTGGTGTTCGGGAAGCTCACCTGTTCCCCGAGCACTAATCAGTAGCACTATTTAAAACTGCCTTTTCCGGTCAGTCAGTCTGGCTTCCTAATTTGCTACACGCAACAGTTGACGACTTTTGATTCCTGTTACCTGTATACTAGCTTCCACGCTAGGCTCTGTTTGTTGCTAGCTTCCACTAGCCCCTTTGGTTTTTGCCTTCCGTGCTTTGAGCACATTTTTGTTTGTTCCCGTCTGATTTATTTCTTAAATAAATCATTTCCTACCTGCACGCTGTGTCCGAAGTCCGTCTGCATCCTGGGAGAACACCATGCGACCCGGTCGTCACAGTGTGTACATTAGGGTTCTGCTGTTTTCGATGGGTGATTTGTTTAAGGAAAATAGCTGAAATATTTGCGTTGCAAAACATTAATATTTCTGTTTAAACTGTGATTAAAATTAAAATGTACATGTAGAAGATACAATGAATGCAATACAACTTCAAATGAGTGTGGAGTAACAATGTCTACATGAGCAGTGTACAAAAAGGGAGCTGCTGTTTTCTATGGGCATTTAAATAGTTGAAATACTTGCGTTTGTGCGCATGCGTGCATATGCTCGGTAGTGAAATCAATGGGTGCCCAAAATTAATAGAACACCGGCCCGAAGGTTAAGAGACTGCATTGATGTATTTTTCAAAATTCAACATCAAAAAGTTTATTTTTCAGTTTTAAAGTTAATTTGTTCATGTGCAAAACTTTTGGTCACAATGGATCTCCACAGAGAGCTAAATACAAGTGTTTTACAAAAATAGGTAAATCATTTTTATTTGGGAGGAGGAGGTAAAAGTGACAGGGAAACAAATAGCGTTTAGCCTTCTCCTATATCACTTTAAGGTTAACTGGGATATAGACTTAATTCTGGTCTATTACCCAAAGCGATAGCTATCTTTTCATCTCAATAATGAGACCTCTATGCTGCTGAGTTACCACTGTTTTTTTTCTCCATAGGAGCAGATTTTTAACATGCTTAAGGATATAATCTTTATTCGTAATGATGGCCAACGTCGAGTGATGTAGTCCACAAAGCAACTAATAATGGTGGAGAGTTCTCCTTTTTTCTGAGCTTTTTGTTCATTTTCACTTCCCTCAAGCGCTATATAAATCAAATCAATTTTTTATTATTATTAATATTATTATCCTTTTCTTTGGCACACAGTCTGCCTCACGCTTGGGAGACATTAGGAACGTTAACTAATTAGTAGGGCTGTCAAAATGAATGCTTGAATATGTATTAATCCACCCTGAAATTAAGTGCTGACTTGTCTAGTGCAGCTGTGATAGTCTACAGCCCCCCCACTTCTTGCACCGTGATAAAATCAGCAGCCCACAAATGCACACTGTGAAGGCTGCAGATCCTTTTTTTGTGTTTCCCTTCAGGTGCCATGACTCCCGCTGACTGAGTGGTTGCAAAAAGAAAACCATGGGTGTCACTAGGTTTGAAGAACAGGGGGGGCTTAGCCCCCAGGAGGTTACTGGGATGCAAGTGTGCAAAGCGCGCAAGCAAAACAATATTTTGCACTTGCAAGATCTTTTCGCTCAGAACTTTTTGGCACTGTGTTACAAAACAAACGCTGAATACATATAAATGGTTGAAAGTGGAAGTGTAGGAAAGCTTCAGCCATCTTTAGTAATCATGAGATGGCCAAGCACAGAGTGTTGTTGTATGGAACAGCTAGCAAGCAACTTGCAAACAGGGAACTTCGCACAGATGACAGCACAGGGTTGACCTGAAGACAGAGGGGGTTTTGGTGGAAAGGAACTTTCTTACCAGAAAAACAGGGGCTGGATGTCCACCCAAAAATATGTTGTCTGTGCACAACCTCTTTGATTCAGAATGTTTGCAATTACAATATTTTCTGTCTAACAACTTGTTTCTGTATTAGAATTACACAGCAAATTCTGAAGAAATTGAAATGGTTGTAAAGTAATATTTGTACTTTCCTGTTATTACTGTAATGGTAATTTAAGGCATTGAGACTACATATGTCAAATTCACGGCCCACAGGCCAACCTGGCCAGTAGGGATGGGTGATATGGACTATCACAATGACCTCTGGTCCGCCCTCACTGGCACTCATCGAGGGCGGACGCTCACCTTCACTCTCCCTATCTATCCTGTTTGTTTTGTCAACTTTCTTGTTGCCTCTTTTTGCTCTGCTCTCCAAATCTAAACAATGGAACTAATTAACCGGCCTCTCAACAAAATTGACAAGATATCGGGTTTGGGGGAACCTGCCCTTCTTGACGGTGCGGTTGTTGCTGGACACACAACGTACTCTTGGGAAAACAAGAAGTGCCGCATGTGTGGCGACCCTTCAGTTGAGGACGTGAAGATATCCACCTATTCGGAATTATGACAACAGGACCTCTGCTGATCAGAGTAAGCTTTGCTCTGGTTTGTCGACAAATTGGAAGTTGCTGGCAGTCTTCAAAGTACCCCAAGGCTGCCACAAATAATTGGAGGATGCGGGCAGAACTGTGGACACTTGTGATTTGGATAACATTGGCCCGTCTGCCCTGCAGGATGAATTTGAGGACCAGTAATAGACAATTAAAGGCCTACTGAAATGAAATGTTCTTATTTAAACGGGGATAGCAGTTCCATTCTATGTGTCATACTTGATCATTTCGCGATATTGCCATATTTTTGCTGAAAGGATTTAGTAGAGAACATTGACGATAAAGTTCGCAACTTTTGGTCGCTGATAAAAAAGCCTTGCCTGTACCGGAAGTAGCGTGACGTCACAGGTTGAAGAGCTCCTCACATCTGCACATTGTTTACACCAGCAGCTAGAGCGATTCGGACAGAGAAAGCGACGATTACCCCATTAATTCGAGCGAGGATGAAAGATTCGTGGATGAGGAAAGTGAGAGTGAAGGATTAGAGTGCAGTGCAGGACGCCAGGGTGTATCTTTTTTCGCTCTGACCGTAACTTAGGTACAAGGGCTCATTGGATTCCACACTTTCTCCTTTTTCTATTGTGGATCGCGGATTTGTATTTTAAACCACCTCGGATAATATAGCCTCTTGAAAATGAGAGTCGAGAACGCGAAATGGACATTCACAGTGACTTTTATCTCCACGACAATACATCGGTGAAGCACTTTAGCTTCAGAGCTAACGTGATAGCATCATGCTCAACTGCGGATAGAAACAGAAGAAACATGCCCCTGACTGAAAGGATAGACAGAAGAACAACAATACTACTATTACTTCTACTATCAGGAGACACCGAACCAAACCCTAGACCTGTAACCACACGGTTAATGCTTTCCAGCCTGGTGAAGCCTAGCAATGCTGTTGCTAACGACGTCATTGAAGCTAACTTAGCTACGGGACCTCAACAGAGCTATGCTAAAAACATTAGCTCTCCACCTACGCCAGTCCTCATCTGCTCATCACGACCCGTGCTCACATGCGTTCCAGCGATCGACGGCGCGACGAAGGACTTCACCCGATCATCGGTGCGGTCGGCGGCTAGCGTCGGATAGCGCGTCTGCTATCCAACTCAAAGTCCTCCTGGTTGTGTTGCTGCAGCCAGCCGCTAATACACCGATCCCACCTACAGCTTTCTTCTTTGCTGTCTCCATTGTTCATTAAACAAATTGCAAAAGATTCACCAACACAGATGTCCAGAATACTGTGGAATTTTTTGATGAAAACAGACGCTGTTTGTATTGGGACACAATGGTGTCCCAATACTTCCGTTCAATCCGTGACGTCACGTGCAAACGTCATCATACCGAGACGTTTTCAGCCGGATATTTCCCGGGAAATTTAAAATTGCACTTTATAAGTTAACCCGGCCGTATTGGCATGTGTTGCAATGTTAAGATTTCATCATTGATATATAAACTATCAGACTGCGTGGTCGGTAGTAGTGGGTTTCAGTAGGCCTTTGAGAGGGAAAAGCAAATTAGATTTTCGCTCGCAAACAAATCATTCTAACTTGGATTGTTTTCCTGAGACTCTCCCAAAGGACAGTGCAGTGAAGACACAACAAACTCTTTACCTGTTTGTCATGAACACACACCTGTTGTTGTTGACTTTGGACTGACTGGTGGCTGCAAGAACACCAAGGTCACGAAACAAAGACACGCTTCAGGCTTACACACACACATGCACCCACAAAAAATACACGCCATACACACATACCCCACCCCCCATCCCACGCCTTTGATTCTTGAATCCCTTAGAGTTGATGGACGGCTGTGCAGCGCTCGAACAGCTGCAGCCCGCCTACATAGGCCCCACTCCCTACCCTCTGTTGCAAGTTGTATGTTGTAATATGTATATGTGCTTGCTATGGAGTTTTTTCCCACTCCAGACTGGGCTCAATCTGTATTGTATTTTGTTTTACTCATCCTCCCCCAGCGTCTACCTTTTTCCCATCTTTTACGTGGCACCTTGTCGCAACCCATCAGCGTTCTTGTTCTGTAACCCTTGTTTGTTTGTCTAATCTTGAACGGGTTTGTGCTGAAAACAAAATGTTGTTGTACTTGTGCAATGACAATAGACAGACAGCAGCAGCTTTATTATTGTCCATTCTTAACATGTACAAGACACATAAGAACTGAAATTACATTTTCGGCACAATCCCACTAAGAGCAGACATACGTTACAGGGGGACAAGACGGGACCGCCAACGGATCAGCCACTTACAGCGCTCCTTAAAAAGGTGGGAAAAAGGTGACATTGGGAAAGGGGGAAGAGTAAAAAAAAATATCAGTCTAAGGCTGGACCCTCAGGAGGGTTCCAGACTGAGTCCAAGGAAAAAACCTCACATAGCATGGCACACATAAACATGGTACATGTAATCACAACAACTCGCAACAGAGGAGGGGGGAGTTGGGACCCTGGAGGCCGGCTGCCGCTATAAAGCGCTACTCAGCCCCCACAACCCCGGAGGAATTAAGCAGTGGTGAAGGCGTTGATTTGGGGAGGGGCGTGTGCGTGCATGTATGCCCAATTAACTTGGGTGAGATGTTGAAATGTCTTTGTGGACTGGGGCCGGATCTCAAAAGTTCGACACCAGGTGCTTTTTGAAAAAAAGGAAAGTCAGAAGCGTCCATCTTTGAGGAGTCCTCGGGGGAGTTCTTCAGAACAGCCTGTTCCTGATAGCATCAAGGCCATTCGAGGGAGTCAAATCGTAGATTTAGATGTTGTTTTTCTTCGAGCAGTCAAAACAATGACATTCCTGCTCTGTGTCCGTGCTGGCTCTCTCAATTCCAATTTACTTATTCTTTCTCGGCAAACTTCTCCAATCGCAAAATGGATATCATTTTGCAATTCAACTCAGAAATCGCTCCAGTCTGTGTTCCAACAGCCCGACCCAATCCTTCCATTGCGTTGAACAGCCTTTGGGCCCCTTGAGTGGCTGCCATCGTCTTCCGAATTTGACGATACAGCAGAGCAATGCCCAGCCCCATCAGCAGGTGCCCTGCGATCACGGTTCCAAATAGGTAGATGTCTTCCACGTCCTCGATGGAAAGGACTGAGAGGCACATGAGTCTCCAATTATTCCAGGAATCTCTCACGTACCCCGCAGCAATGGTTCCATCAGGGCAGCCAGGCTCCCCCGAACCTCTTTTCCTTGTCGAAAAGACTGTGTCAATTGCGTCGAGAGTCTAGCTGATCATATTCATTTTGATGTTTTAGATTTGAGGACAGCGCAAGAAAAGAGGCTTCAAAAAAGTTCAGACAAAGACAAGGACACAGAAAGCAAGCAGAGAAGGAGGGAACGGAGAAACATGCGACCGCCCTCACCAAGAGGCAAGACAGAAAAAAAAAAAATAAAGATCCATCCATCCATCCACCTGCCATTTATGGTGCAAACAATAAAAGCAAAGATAACAAACACCCATAAAACTCCACCTTTTTGACTATGAGTATGTCAGTGCATCCAGTCTTCAGAGCCCCCAAAACTCTACTGTAAAATAACACTAAGCCTATTAAACTACATCAATTAGGTTTAGGTAGCACACCTATACTGCACAGCTGTAATAGTGTAATTTGCTTATCAAAAGGTATAAAATGTATTTTTCTGTCAGCAATATTGTAGACATTATTATTATGAGTTTTATATAACAAATCAATCAGATAGTGATAATGATGCGACTTCAGTGTGAACTGACCCGTGCTCCAGTCGCAAAATAGCAAATAATGATGACGCTTATCATAATTAAAATAAATAGTTCATTATAATTAGCAGAAACAGGCGAAAATAAAGTTTAAGGAACTCACTTCAATCAATGTTCCACCACTGATCGCAAATGTCTCCGAAACTGCCGGAGACATATTCTTTCATAATCTTCTTCACGGTTCTGAAAATGTTTGATTGCACAGAATACTTGAAATTGCCACAAATGCGCCAGAATTAAGGACTAGAATTAGAGCATGTTTACTTCTGTGTTTACTTCAGGACGTGCTGCGGTCTTGCTAAGGTAACAGTGAAAATGTGGACTGGCATTTCAGAATATTAATGAGGATGGAACGGATTGGATTGGATAATAAGCACTGACAAAGGGTCTTCAAATATTTAGAAAATGTATGGATAGTCATAATAAATAATGACAGCTTATTCATATTAGTGTTTATTTAAACTCATATTCTTGCAGATTTATATAGAATTGTTCTGCAATTTAAAAAAAAAAAAAAATAAAAACATAAAATCACACCAAATTATTTAGGAATATAGGCCTCATGATGCCAATGAGAAAAACAAGTCGATTGAACATTAAATGGCTCAAAATTATGGATGTGCACCGAAACCCAGTTGCCTAATTACTCCAGTGCCAACGAAAATGATAGTAAAAGAAGAAGCTATTGGTGCTTGATTTCGGTGCTAAATGACTGTGCAAGTAATGTCATCATTGACGTGTGATGACCTTTACTACATGTCTTTTTAAAAAATGTTTTAACTTAAATTCATATGCTCTAATCAATGGTAATACAGGTTGCACATTAAAATAACAAGAAAAAGAAGGGAATAATTTACTTTCATAAAAACGTTATAATATTATATGATAATATAATATTGCAGTTTTTGTTTCTGTGATTGCATTTAAAGCAGCACTATCCATCCTCCATGAACTGTCCTAGGTATGATCACATTCATTTTGTCATAAAGTCCAGTTTAGACAAGTATTTGATCTTGGATATATAATCCTCTGCATTCATTCACTCATGTCATTTCATTTCAATTTCATTTGAAAGGATCGTTTTTGCATCCCCCCATAAACGCTGGTTTCCGGTGAAAAAAATACCCTGTTTGTTATAATTAAAGTTGTTTGGAAAAAAAACTGGCTTCAGCTGTAGACATGTGTCTCTATGTCAGTGTCTGATTATCTAGAATAATGATGTCACACTTATATTAAAAATATTAAACAGGCTTTAGATTCTACAGTGTACAAACCAGAAATGGTGTAAAAATGGGCTTGCTCATAGTTTGTGCGTTTTTCTGTTTTTTGTATTGAAAAAAGAGTGCATAGTCTACAAAGTCAAATTCCTTGTGCTGGACATACTTGGCCAACAAAGTTCATTCTGATTGTGCAAGCAGACCAGCAGTAAGCCACTCCCTCTTCCTCGTTCTCTTACGCACACACACAAGTAACCCCTGATTTCCACAGAATGCAAAACGGCAGTGGAACGTCATCGCCACTGCGGCGGACTCTTTCCGTTTTTATTCAAGTCAATTTGTCCGTTTCCACCGCCTGCGGAATGGCATCGACATGGTGATGTTTCACATTACTGCACAAAATATATGCAGAGTTTTTCAATTTGCCGGCCGCCACAACAAGTACTTTCAATTTAGCCAAAATCTACTTGCGTTGGACAGAAAATCTTGCACAAACACAAAATAATATGCCTGGTTCACTTTCATAAATAAAATTGTTCATCTTCAAGGCAGATCGTATTTTACACTTTGAAACATCTTATTACATAAGGACGGACATGAAGTCAACTTATCAAGGTTTTCAGACATTTTTACACTTTGTTGACACAAATGGATGAGGACATGCTGATTCTGGAGGTCCAACATTTAAGAAACAGGCATATCCCAAGCAGCTATTTAGGGTCCTGTGTTAAAAAAACAGATGATATGGGAGCAGGAAAGCTTGGAGTGGTTAGCAGGAGTTGAATGAAATGTATGTGTGTGTGTACAACACTCGCCAGTGATGATGTTACTGTTTTGTTGCTTGCTACAGAAAAAAAAAATCCTTCTGCAAAGAAAGACTGTCGTCTTTTCCACGAGTCAAGTCAACGCGATCACAGATACGCCCGCCTGTAGGTATTGATGGACGGCAAAGCTCCAGGCGTTCTGCTGTTTACGTCATCACGTGAATAAGAGAGGATTCGCAAGATCTCATAAAAGTCCGCGCTATTTCCCTGCACGGGATTCCAGATGGCATTGCCGTTCTGTGGCAGCTACGTTTTACTGGCATTCCGCATCCTGTGGAAATCCTGGGTAAGGAGGTGAAGCGGCACTACACACCTTACGATCGGTTTGTGTGCAAATTCAGTGATTTTTACTGAAGTAAATGTTAAAAAGCGACATCAATCATACAGAAAATATATTTATAACACTGTTTATTGGGCAAATATTAATATTCATTTTATTTTTATTTATTTATTTATTTTTTACATTATGACAAGTATGGCTCAGCCTCATCTGCCAACCCTGACCGCAGGTCCCTGACATTATGTCATGTAAGTAATGTAGCGTGCTGACAGAAACATGCAGAGTTTGATGCTCTTTTTAAACTTTATTGCAGTCATTAACGTGCCAAAAGCAACTACTATATAGCTCGTTAGATGCCACAAAAACAACACAGCATGTCTTTATCATGCACCTATGATGGTTATGGTTGTTTTCACAAACCCCCGGAATTATCAAAGGTTGTGGGAGCCATATTACTATTTTTTATTTTCAGAACCAATACAGTATAAGAAAAAAAACATCCTGCTTGTCAGTTTTGTGTTATAAGCGTCAACATATCGACTTAATCTTATTACGTTACACCTGTCTGCTCCTTTATTCCACTTTAAGTTGTTTTTTTTAAGTTCTAGTATTTTTTAAATGTGCTGCGAGTCATTAAAAAATAGCTGCAGGCCACATCTGTGACCTGAATACAGAGCCAGTAAGGCCACTGATATTATTAAATTAGTTTGTGCTTTTGTCATTGATTTTAAATAATAATAAAAACATAAAAACATGTTTAAAGAAACACGCTATTCTTCTTTTACCACATTTAAGACCTATCTTAAAACTATTTTTACTTACTGCTTTATTGAGACTTAGAATGTGAGTAACCCGCATGGCTGTGGCGGTTGTGACCCCGAGATGCTGGAAACAGGAGAACGACGTGCAGGTAAGAGTTTGTATTATACTCCAACAAGGAGGAGAAGTCATGCACAGTGGCGCCGAAAAGGGGGGGTAAAGGAGACGGATTCTAGGGCCCCATGATGGAGGGGGGCCCAGAGAGGCCCCTAATGATGATGAAATTATAATGTTGCCGCTGTGTTGGGGGCCCTGTAAAGATTCTTTTCATGGGGCCCAAAATCCCTAGCGGCGCCCCTGGTCATGTATCTGCAGCATAAGGTCCCTAACATAGTCAATCCTCGAGCCCTGAGGAACAGGCGAGGGAGGCATAAATAGCCTCCTGATTGGCAACTGTAACCAGGTGTGCCAGGCTGCCAATCAGGGACAGGTGAGGGAAACGAGCGCTCAGAGAGACAAGCAGGAAAGGGAACAAAAACAAAAGCTCCGACAGGAAACAAACACCGAACAAGGAACCACAACCAGAAGTGAAATGACAGATCGTATAGAACTATTTTTTTCATTTCAAGTCCCCTTTATTTGAATGACTGTTTTAAGATCATTATTTATCTAATCTTTGTATTCCTAAATATGTATTTTAATTATGTTTTAAATTATATGTTGAAGTGTGTTTTATGTATTTGCTCTTATGCTTTCCTATATAAATTAATTTGTATTGTTTTTGGTGTACTGATCTTTGTTTCTAATCTGTGGTTGATTTTCAAAGTCTATAAATACAGTTGGTATACATATTTTTTATTTACACTTATTGTAAACAATTTAAAAATATGTAACAATATCAACACAATACAGTTGTTCTCTCCTATTACATACATTTTTAAGCAGAAATAAAGTCAAATAAAAAATAAGCAAAAGCTACAGTATTGGCTCTCTATCAAATCCTATGACTTTTCCTAGTATCTGCATTTGTAAACCATATATAGATACATAACATCAACAATGCTGATAGATATTCACAAATATATTTGTGAAAATACACATATTGAAAATAACTTAAGATATGATCTCATTACACAAGTATTGATCCGATATTGATCTGCAATCGTTAATTTCAATATTAGGACAGATCTGATTTGCACGTGTTCTTTTTTTATCGTTCTGCAGGCGGCGCTGTCCCCTCGTGCTTCTGCGCGCGACCAGGCCCCACCACGAGCGCGCGGCAACTGAGGAGAAAGCGCAGCGGAGCATCTTCTCCTCGCCCAGCAGACACTCGCTCTGTATTCCGGTGATTCCTTGCGTGGAGGGTGAAAAGCCCGTACAACTTTTCTTCCCCAGGATATTGTGCAGCGTGACCGGGTAAGTGTTGCAGCTAAAACCGCCATTATTTGTGGGATTAGCCGTGCAAAGTTCGAAACATGTATTGAAACGTGCGACCACGAATGCGGTGGAACGATGATTTCTGCAACCAGTGATGCTTTTCTGCTGAACGTCATTTTCAATGCTGTGTCGGAGAAACTGTCTTTAATGTTGTCCTGCAGCACAGTGTCCTCAATAACAGATACGTGCTGATTGCTTATGATAAGCGCGGGGTATCAATCTCAAATCGCTTTGGTTTTGCAAATCTCCAGTAGCCCCATCCGGACTACATCCCACTGTGCTTATTATCATGGCTTCTCCTTTCCCTCCACCAACCTATGTTGTAACGTGATACACTCCTGCTTATATTTGCAGGGGAAAAGGCTCAGTGTGATTGATGATATCCTGCAGAGACAGGTGTATGGTGGGTTCTCCTGCACAAACCTGATACTTGATAGCTGCTAATTGATGTGGTATTCTGTGCTTTCATTGTTGAAAATATGCAATGGTGGGGTTGGATGTTTGTGGTTGTTGGGGTCTGCGACTGTCAGGCTGATTTGTGTCGGAATGCGCGTCGCTGCAGACAAGCAAATGGAAGCAATACAGGAAGCTGCTCCAAAATGTTCCATGGATCTCCATTACGGAAGTGTAGTCGTCATTTGAGGTTGCTTTAGCATGAGGTGGAATATACAGTATTTGCTGACCATCAGGGTGCATGTGGCTAAATAGCCAATATGACCCAAGTGAGTAGAATAGCTTGCTTTTTAACCTGTTAAACAATGCACACACACCGACACGCACGCGCACACACACACACACACACACACACACACACACACACACACACACACACACACACACACACACACACACACACACACACACACACACACACACACACACACACACACACACACACACACACACACACACACACACACACACACAAACACTGTTCACACATCTGCAGGATTTCTTCTCTGACCTTTCAGCTGATGGAAAGCCCAACAACTGCACATCTGTATTTCATGCTCTGTGGGCCTGTGTTAGAGCTCCTCCTCACTTCTGTCTCCATCACCTCCCTCTCTACCACCACATTACCTCTTATCCCTGCCCCTCCCTTGTCACCTCTCTTCAGCTGGAGGCCGATATTTGGTGATTTGATATGCAAATTGAAAATGTTATTTTGTTGGCGTTTATCCTCAGTTTTTTCATCAACGTGCAGTGTTTCCCGTTGAACTGCAATTTATTTGTGGTGGTGGGTTGCTGGAGTTCAGGCGTAATTGGCTACAACACTTAAAACATTTTATATAAAAAAAATAAAATTGTGCTGTTAGTAGGGCTGGGCCGATAAAACAATATCAATTTATGCCGCGATAGACACGATAGATATAATTAAAAATGCGTTCAATAAAACGTTCGGTATATATATATATTTTTGGGTCGGAAGAACCTGGAAAGAATAAAGCACCGTTGGTTGCATGAACAAAGGCACTCGGGGTCTGGTAATTTAGCCAAACAGGAAGTCATTGGAAGTGTATGGTTGCGCCATCTTGCTGCCTCATTGTTGATTCTCTGCATGGAGTCAGAAGATAAATTCAAAATGAATGCTGCTGAGAGTAAGGAAATTAAATTAAACCCTAATTAACTAAAGTGCAGGACTCTATAAATAAAATTAATAACAAAATATAACACAGACCAAATCATATGTTACACAGATAGCGTAACTTCCTGGCAGTAAACCTGCAAAAACTACTGTAGTTCTTATTAGGTTTCTCTATGTTTACATTTTCACACTTTGCATTATTTTGGTACACTTTATTAAACATTGCTTACATATTCCTTATTTTTGCACCTTAATTTAAAGAGGTTATTGTTAAGTGTTTATTGTGATTTAAGAAATTTGTTTTAGTACGAAGATCCTGGGTTCGATCCCCGGGCTCGGTCTTTCTGTGTGGAGTTTGCATGTTCTCCCCGTGACTGCGTGGGTTTTCTCCGGGTACTCTGGCTTCCTCCCATCTCCAAAAACATGCACATGGAGGTAGGTTGATTGGCAACACTAAATTGGCCCTTGTGTGTGAGTGTGAATGTTGCCTGTCTATCTGTGTTGGCCCTGCGATGAGGTGGCGACTTGTCCAAAGTTTACCCCGTCTTCCGCCCAAATGCAGCTGGGATAGGCTACAACGGCCCCAAGAGGAACAAGAGGTAGAAAATGGATGGATGGATGGATAATTGAGTGTTTTCCATGGTTTTGTTGACATTCCCTTTCCTTTCTGCCCTAATAGCTGAGGGGATTATAATCATAGGAAAGTTACATTTGAAATAAAAATGATAACATTTGTTATTTTTTTCTTGTGGTTCCTATTTTCGATAGGTCATAAAAAATATAAATACTTTTTTACCAGTATATCGTGATACAGTTTTCAGCCATATTGCCCCAGCCCTTGTAGTTAGTTATTTTAGTAGAGGTTCAAAGATTAGTCTAGGTCTGTCTTCGACTAAGGATTATCATAGTGAAATCTAATATATTAGTTTTTGGGCATAGTCTACTAGCAGTCAAATGTAGGGCATGTTTTAAGAAGAAATAAACAGATGGCAATATGTAGTAGTGTAAGGCTATCCAACTACATATAGAAAGACAGCGTTTATTTATTTACAAAGTAAACACATCAGCTTTCACACTGCAGTGTCAATAAATTAATTATTCTGCCCTCACTACTCGTTTCCAGCGTGTGCGGCTTGACAGATAGTTAACAAGTTTAGTTGATGATTGATGTTCCTTCTTTTGAATTATTTTTTTATACGTTCGGTGGGCCAAATGAAAAGCTTTAACGGGCCGCAGGTGGCCCGCAGGCCGCCAGTTGAATAGGCCTGAAGAAGCGTATACTGACTGACTAGTTGTCAGTAACGTACTGGATGTGCTCTATCACTTATATAGTGAACAAATCTGATAAAGTTAATTAAATATATGTGTAAAATGAATACTGTCTTTCATTTAAGTGAACAAAAATATTTTTCCCACCTCACAAAAAAGGCAAATTCACAGTTTTGTGAAGTTGTTGGCTCTGTAGCAGCATCAAGACGACATCAAACTTGAAAAGAAGTAAAAGTCATAACATATTTTCCGTTTGTGGACCAACGGAAGGGTCATTCACTACCAGAGGTGGGAAAAATTATCCATTCTCCGATGCGTTCATGAATCAATGGACAAATTTTCAAATATCGTTTATTTATGTATGTTAAATAAAGTAATAGAGACGGTTCTAAAATCTAGATCGAGTGTGCACTCACACGGAGGAGGGGGGAGAGGAGAACATGCTAATTGCGGCGCTAAGCTAGCTTGAAAAAAAGTGCTTTGTACATTTCAACACTGGAACTTTGTTACAGCAGAGAGGAACCAGCTAAGAGGAGGAAATTAGCAAGTAGATTATTAAATCAGGCCGGCAACACTTTTTTATATGAGTAGATAGACGACGCATGACTTGGAGCCGCGAGTTTATGGCAACTGGGGCAAAGTAAAGACAAGACAATTAAATCAAGAATGCCCCCTTGCCAAGTAGGGATGTTTATTTGTTTTATCACTTTGGAGGCTACTACAGTTCTGACATATCTAGTCTTCCATATATATATCTATGCCGTGCGCACTAACATCCAAAACCCGAAAATGACGCAGTAGCTAAAGCAGTAGTAGCCAAAGAAGGAGCACTTTATACATAATAATTACTTATAATACATTTATAGTATATTATAATAATAATATACAATATTATAATTAAATATGCTTAGAAAAATGGATTTGTAATCAAATCGTAGCCCCTGAATCGTAATCGTATCGTGAGGTGTCCAAACATTTCCACCACTGTGCATTACCTTTTCAAAATAAGAGCTACACCTCTGCCTGCGCTGTGTCTAAAATTCAGCGGGTCGACCGCGGGTTTCGCCCGGCAAGAAGCCCGATGGCATGGTGTGCTTTGTGTCTTGACAGCGGTGCATCCTGACAAGCTTCGATCACTTCCCCCATGTAGAAATATTCTCCCAACACAACTAGTAAAATATTTTGGTCCTGTTCGGGCGGTTGTACTGGAAAGTAATTTCGTTGGATTTTTTTTTAAGTGCAATGACATTAAAGTGCTATTATATTGTTGTGTGCAGAATAGTTTTATATATTAAGAGATGTTGGAGACCAAAATACAGTCATACGTTATTTACACAAAAATAATTTCACAAATATTTAAAGAAGACATGATGAACACTGTTTATTTATTCTCGCCTGCTGTACGCTGGGTTTCAGCCACAGCAGCGCAAAACGAGTGTGACGTCAGGCTCGCTGCCGCTTGCAGTTCATAGCAGAGTGACATAAGTAAAGAGTCTCTGAACATCTAAACACGAGTAAAGCAGTGACGTGCGGTGAGGTTCCTGACTGGTGAGGCACTGACTTCATTACAGTCAGATTTGCAAACATATGAACCCTAAAGAGTATCTTATTCACCATTTGATTGGCAGCAGTTAACGGGTATGTTTAAAAGCTCATACCAGCATTCTTCCCTGCTTGGCACTCAGCATCAAGGGTTGGAATTGGGGGTTAAATCACCAAAATTATTCCCGGGCGCGGCGCCGCTGCTGCCTACTGCTCCCCTCACCTCCCAGGGGGTGATCAAGGGGATGGGTCAAATGCAGAGAACACATTTCACCACACCTAGTGTGTGCGTGACAATCATTGGTACTTTAACTTAACTTTAACTTTACACATACAAACTGTAGCACACAAAAAAGCACATTTAATTAAAAAAACGTTATTATGGTCTTACCTTTACTTATAAGTGCGGGAACAGTGGTGTTCGTGTTGGAGGAGTTGTGAATGAATGAAATATGAAATCCGTGCTGCAGTCTGCAGGTGTACCTAATGTTGTGTCCCTGCACTCGTTCACGGCTCCACCGGCGCGAGCATTGTTGTTTTTGCACTTTTTGGCTTCTTGTTAAGTGACTTTTTTAGGGTGGATTCGGTCTTGCACGTGGAGGGTTTGGGTGTGGGCTTTGGTTGGTGTGGCGCTCCCGTCGGGCGGTGCATTCTGCGGCGGGGGTGCTTGGCACAAGGAGGCGGGGTTACTGCGAGCCTCCCACAGTGCGTCTTCGCAGCAGTTTTATGATCGCTCAGCACAAGAAATACTTTACACACATGCAGTTGTTGACAAAATACACTGTACATTATATACCTCAGCTAACTAAACTATGGAAATGCATAATATAATTCATATAGCAATACGATCTCACTGCACAGCAGGCCAGCAGTTAGCCGAGTCCGCAATCCATGGTGAGGCACAAGTGCTTCAACTGGCTGCTGATCTGGCACTGTCTCTTCTCAGTATTTGAACGGCAAATGTGAAAATTCAGCGATTTTGAATAAAAATAATCTAAAACTGGTGAAGTTAAATGGAAAATAACTTTATAGTATAATCACTGAATAAATATAACAATTTAATTAATTTTTTTTGTTTTTACATTTTTTTTCTTTCTATGATGGCAGGTGAGACCCCGCCTCACCTGCCTCTAGTGACAGCACGTCACTGGAGTAAAGTATACCTTAACACCACAAAAAGATGCTACAATTGTTCCTAGTGGTTTTTAATAAAATGATTGAAGAAATCTCTCGAAAAAAAATTCTTAAAGTACATCGTACAATAAGCAGCAATAATTGGAAAATAGAGGAAAACGATATAAGAAAAATATGTCCATACTAATTATTAATGATACATTTGTTTTAAATGTATGTATACTTGTTTGCGTCTTTAAAGACAATATATGCATATGAGTAAATTATTTGATGACGTCATATTGCCTCTGCCTTCACCATGCCACTAGCCACACCCCCATCGACACTATACAATACAATATAAGGGAAACCCTGTAGAAGGTCGTTTATCAGGTATTTTAATGCTCTAGCTACGGAAATATTCAATTTATAAGGAATAATTTCTACAAACCCCGTTTCCATATGAGTTGGGAAATTGTGTTAGATGTAAATATAAACGTAATACAATGATTTGCAAATCCTTTTCAACCCATATTCAATTGAATGCACTACAAAGACAAGATATTTGATGTTCAAACTCATAAACTTTTTTTTTTTTTGCAAATAATAATTAACTTAAAATTTCATGGCTGCAACACATGCCAAAGTAGTTTTGAAAGGGCATGTTCACCACTGTGTTACATGGCCTTTCCTTTTAACAACACTCAGTAAACGTTTGGGAACTGAGGAGACACATTTTTTAAGCTTCTCAGGTGGAATTCTTTCCCATTCTTGCTTGATGTACAGCTTAAGTTGTTCAACAGTCCGGGGGTCTCCGTTGTGGTATTTTAGGCTTCATAATGCACCACACATTTTCAATGGGAGACAGGTCTGGACTACAGCCAGGCCAGTCTAGTACCCGCACTCTTTTACTATGAAGCCACGTTGATGTAACACGTGGCTTGGCATTGTCTTGCTGAAATAAGCAGGGGCGTTCATGGTAACGTTGCTTGGATGGCAACATATGTTGCTCCAAAACCTGTATGTACCTTTCAGTATTATTGGCGCCTTCACAGATGTGTAAGTTACCCATGTCTTGGGCACTAATACACCCCCATACCATCACAGATGCTGGCTTTTCAACTTTGCGCCTATAACAATCCGGATGGTTCTTTTCCTCTTTGGTCCGGAGGACACAACGTCCACAGTTTCTAAAAACAATTTGAAATGTGGACTGGTCAGACCACAGAACACTTTTCCACTTTGTATCAGTCCATCTTAGATGAGCTAAGGCCCAGCGAAGCCGACGGCGTTTCTGGGTGTTGTTCATAAACGGTTTTTGCCTTGCATAGGAGAGTTTTAACTTGCACTTACAGATGTAGCGACCAACTGTATTTACTGACAGTGGGTTTCTGAAGTGTTCCTGAGCCCATGTGGTGATATCCTTTACAGACTGATGTCGCTTGTTGATGCAGTACAGCCTGAGGGATCGAAGGTCACAGGCTTAGCTGCTTACGTGCAGTGATTTCTCCAGATTCTCTGAACCCTTTGATGATATTACGGACCGTAGATGGTGAAATCCCTAAATTCCTTGCAATAGCTGGTTAAGAAAGGTTTTTCTTAAACTGTTCAACAATTTGCTCACGCATTTGTTGACAAAGTGGTGATCCTCGGCCCATCCTTGTTTGTGAATGACTGAGCATTTCATGGAATCTACTTTTATACCCAATCATGGCACCCGCCTGTTCCCAATTTGCCTGTTCACCTGTGGGATGTTCCAAATAAGTGTTAGATGAGCATTCCTCAACTTTATCAGTATTTATTGCCACATTTCCCAACTTCTTTGTCACATGTTGCTGGCATCAAATTCTAAAGTTAATGATTATTTGCAAAAAAAAAAAAGTTTATCAGTTTGAACATCAAATATGTTGTCTTTGTAGCATATTCAACTGAATATGGGTTGAAAATGATTTGCAAATCATTGTATTCCGTTTATATTTACATCTAACACAATTTCACAACTCATATGGAAACAGGGTTTGTACTTGAGGAAAATTAATTTACCATAGTAAGGCCTGCAACCAATTAACAGCAATAAATTAGAGTTTAATGCAGTCATCATTATTGTCTTTAGTGTTATTTGACACATGGCTAAAAAAAAGTATGTATGTATTTTAAAAACAATGGCTAAATTAGAGCCTCTGAATAGTCGACTAATTGTCAAGAGTCGATGATTGGTTGATTATCAAAATAGTTGTTAGTTGCAGCCCTAGTTATTAGTATTAACATTTCAGCTTTTTCTCGTTACATCATGCCTTTTTACTCTTTTTCTCTATTTTTGATGTTTTATATATTTTGTTTTTACAAAGTGCCATGGCTGCCCTTTGGACAAGCCTGGTTTACATATTTAACCAGGTAAGTGAAGTGTTACAAAACAACGAAGGAGTGACTCCCTTCTTAGTGCTATTGCTGACTTCCGCTGGTCAAAGTCTGGGCTGCATGCTTATGGAGGAGGTGTTCTGTAGGCTTCAGCACCTTGCCTTTCACGGCGGTGGTAATGCACACTACACAAGCTTGTGGAGTATGCAGGTAATCACGCTGCGCTGCTGTTAGCACAAGAGCCGAATCTTCCTCCTGATGCTCCCTGTCCCGCTGCGAGCCTTGCTGGCCAGAGCGAAGCAGCTCTGCTGCTCGTGGCTCGCTAGCTACCATTCATCTGCAGGAGGAGCGATCGCATTAATTAATTGACATTTCTTTCGATTTGTCATTTCTACTGCATGAATGTGTTGTGGAGTAAGCAAGCATACCATTTGTTTTCACTTGTTGGATTATTGTTTATTGTTGATGTAGTAATTATTATAGTTTCTTTAAAGCAGGACAAGACATTAAGGAATCGAATTATAATGATAACCATGACAAAAACAGTGGGATTTCTTCAATATGAAGTCACATGGCCGTGCACATTGTGTGAGTGCATGCGTGTGAAAAATAGTAATCGCAATCTCAATTAAAGGGTCATATTAGGATTTTTTTTCTACACTTAATACTTTGTTGTGGTCTACTTAAAACATAATGGTAGTGCTTTGGTAACAATGTTGCATAAATTTTGTTTTACAGTCCATTTTCAAGCAGCTTTCTGACTGTCACTTTAGAATACGCCATTTTGTGGGCGGTCTTATTTACTTACCAAAGCCCTCCTTCAGGCCAAGCCCCCATCGACTCTGTCTTCACCCCGTCAATGCCCCACAAGAAGAGGATAGACAAAACTAAGGAACTTATTGACTACAACTAAATAAAAATGGCGGACTCGCACAAAGCTGTTCCGATAAACCATATATGGCGACAGTGTTCCCCCAGAAAATTTGTTAGTTAAGGTGGTGACTCTCCAGGGGGAGGGGACAGGGGAAGGGGGTGGGTGGGTGTAAGGATCGGCCTGTCGCCATCACGCCTCCACCTCGTCGCTGCCACCACAGCCTGGGGGGCAATAGACTACATACTGCGGTGAAGTAGGCCGGCTTCGTCGCGTGAAGAAGCCTACAACTTTTGGTTGTGTTTTCCGCTCCATTTGCTGAATGGCGATATACGATATATATCTCGATATTTTTTCCGTAAAGTAAAAACAAAACAGTCCTAGTTACCTGAGATATTAAGTACGTCATTATTATGACTTAGTAATTTATTATGTCAAAAATAATGACAAAATAATGGCTTACTATGACAAAATAATGACTTACAAAGTCAAATTAATGACTTACTGTAAGTAAGCGTTTGCAATAAGCGTTTGAAAAAAATAGTTAAAAGTGGGGCCACATGCTAAAATATGCTCAACTCATCATGCTTAATTTATTACAGCATTTGGGAAGGCTGTAGTTGATTTTTATGATGTAAATGTTATATTTTTATCAATATGTGATAGCAGGGACCCTGCCATTCAAAACTAGGCTGCTACATTACTAATGATTAATGTAACTATAGCTGAAAAAATAGTACAATAGCAATAGGAGACACTATTCATCCCTGAACACCATGGAGTTTATGTAGGCTTTATGATGCAGTTACATTATTATATCAACTATCAGAGACAGAAACTCTTCATTTAACATAATGTCCTTTTTTTCTGCTTCAACACAGCTCAATCAACACAGAAAAAGGTAAAGTAAAATAACTTAGTTGTTAACTGTAGGTCAATAATGCTTGTCTTTCTCTCAGACAGACAGGGCTTTTCTGTCCGTAACACACACACACACACACACACACACACACACACACACACACACACACACACACACACACACACACACACACACACACACACACACACACACACACACACACACACACACACACGCACACACACACACACACACACACACACACACACACACCGCACAGTGAGCTAACGTTACGCTAAAAGCTAATTAGCCTTCACCTCAAGTAGTGCGAGCGAGCTGAGCTGCCGCTTATGTTTCTAAAACGTCAACGGGCTCATAGTGATGTTACTAGTAGTTGACTGGGAGGTGTTTATTATAATTTGGGGAGAGTCCGCTGCCTTATGCTTACCTGCTAAACACCTATCTGCTCACCCCACCGTCTCTCCTCTCTGCCTGCCTCTGTCATGAGCACTGACTTTATGTGCTCTGAATACGCACTGCTGATTGGCTGTTACATGCGCTCTGAATACGCACTGCTGATTGGCTGTTGCACGCTCTGAATACGCACTGCTAATTGGCTGTTACAACTTTGCGTGTAACCAATCAGATGGTTCTGTGGGTGGGACAATGCTGGGTGCTGCAGAGACATACTGACAGAGGCAGAGGCAGAACTAAGTGGAACAGTTTGTTAAGACTTTAGTTTAGGCGGTGGCTCTTTGTTGTTAAGGCGGCCGCCTTAACAACAAAGCGCTGCGGGAAACCCTGGGCGATATCCACTGATGTAACTAAGGCAAAATATGTCACTAAAGCCTCAAATTCCAAAGGGCTCGTTTGGAGAAAGTTTGGAAAAATGCAAGATTGATTTATAAATATTTCCGCCATTTCGGGACTTTTACAGATCCCAAATACACAAAAACAGGTACCACCAGGTAAGAAAAGTTGGTTTTGCATAATAAGACCTATTTAAGCAAGAAAATCATGATTTAATAATTCAATTAACCAGCCCGATTGACCTCACCCCAGAATTCAAACGAATGCGTATGTTTTACGTTGTGGCCACGTTACAGCTGTAAGGCTGATATATTTCCACTCTTGAAGGGCTGGACGATTATGGGAAAAATAATAATCACTATTGTTATGATTGATATTGTAATCACGATTAATTACACAATTATTCATTCATTTGAAAACATGACTATTTATTGTACGACTAAAATTAATCTTTAAATATAGTTAAAAAAAACGATGGATATAATTTAGTAACAAATAAACCACACCCTAAATAGTATTAATAGCAATAACAATAAATTGAAATAACCAAAGTAATATAAAAAAACCAAAAATTATTTATTTTTTCAATTCTGTTTTTTACCTTTTACTCTTATTTTACCACCATAATGTGGCTGTTTGTGTCAAATAAAATTTCAATAAAAGTTTGTTGATTAAATGCAAAAATCCTCACATTTTTTCGTGCAATAGCTGGGTTGCATATGACGTCATATCCGTTTTTCTTCTTCGCGTTTTAATTGACATAATGGTCAAGCAGCTTGAGTGTAGCATTAAAACAAGTGAGAGTGAGTGTACAGTTTGAGCAGAAAATGCTGTAATGGTGTTCTCTTCTTCGGTGTTCCAGTCATTAAAATAGAGAGCTAGGAAAGAGCTATTACATAGCCCCGAAAGTAGTGGTTAATTAAAGGCCTACTGAAACCCACTACTACCGACCACGCAGTCTGATAGTTTATATATCAATGATGAAATCTTAACATTATAACACATGCCAATACGGCCGGGTTAACTTATAAAGTGACATTTTAAATTTGCCGCTAAACTTCCGGTTCGAAACGCCTCTGAGGATGACGTATGCGCGTGACGTAGCCCGGCGAACACGGGTATGCCTTCCACATTGAAGCCAATACGAAAAAGCTCTGTTTTCATTTCAAAATTCCACAGTATTCTGGACATCTGTGTTCGTGAATCTGTTGCAATCATGTTCATTGCATTATGGAGAAGGAAGCTGAGCAAGCAAAGAAGAAAGTTGTCGGTGCGAAATGGACGTATTTTTCGAACGTAGTCAGCAACAACAGTACACAGCCGGCGCTTCTTTGTTTACATTCCCGAAAGATGCAGTCAAGATGGAAGAACTCGGATAACAGAGACTCTAACCAGGAGGACTTTTGACTTCGATACACAGACGCCTGTAGAGTACTGGGACAACACAGACTCTTACCAGGATTACTTTGATTTGGATGACAAAGACGCAGACGTGCTACTGTGAGTATGCAGCTTTGGCTTCTAAACATTTGATCGCTTGACCGTATGTGCGCAACTTTTTTTTGCGTATGTACGTAACTTTTTAAAAATATATAAGCTTTATGAACCTTGGGTTAGGTGAACGGTCTTTTGGGCTGAGTGATTGTGTGTGTTGATCAGGTGTTTGAATTGTATTGGCGTGTTCTATGGAGCTAGGAGCTAGCATAGGAGCTAGGAGCTAGCATAACAAACACGCAGGTGTTTTTATGCAGGATTAATTTGTGGCATATTAAATATAAGCCTGGTTGTGTTGTGGCTAATAGAGTATATATATGTCTTGTGTTTATTTACTGTTGTAGTCATTCCCAGCTGAATATCAGGTACCGTGAGTATGCAGCCTTGGCTGCTAAACATTTGATAGCTTGACCGTATGTGCGCGTCACGTACGTAACTTTTTAAAAATATATAAGCTTTATGAACCTTGGGTTAGGTGAACGGTCTTTTGGGCTGAGTGATTGTGTGTGTTGATCAGGTGTTTGAATTGTATTGGCGTGTTCTATGGAGCTAGGAGCTAGCAGAGGAGCTAGGAGCTAGCGTAACAAACACGCAGGTGTTTTTATGCAGGATTAATTTGTGGCATATTAAATATAAGCCTGGTTGTGTTGTGGCTAATAGAGTATATATATATGTCTTGTGTTTATCTACTGTTGTAGTCATTCCCAGCTGAATATCAGGTACCGTGAGTATGCAGCCTTGGCTGCTAAACATTTGATAGCTTGACCGTATGTGCGCGTCACATACGTAACTTTTTAAAAATATATAAGCTTTATGAACCTTGGGTTAGGTGAACGGTCTTTTGGGCTGAGTGATTGTGTGTGTTGATCAGGTGTTTGAATTGTATTGGCGTGTTCTATGGAGCTAGGAGCTAGCAGAGGAGCTAGGAGCTAGCGTAACAAACACGCAGGTGTTTTTATGCAGGATTAATTTGTGGCATATTAAATATAAGCCTGGTTGTGTTGTGGCTAATAGAGTATATATATATGTCTTGTGTTTATTTACTGTTGTAGTCATTCCCAGCTGAATATCAGGTACCGTGAGTATGCAGCCTTGGCTGCTAAACATTTGATAGCTTGACCGTATGTGCGCGTCACATACGTAACTTTTTAAAAATATATAAGCTTTATGAACCTTGGGTTAGGTGAACGGTCTTTTGGGCTGAGTGATTGTGTGTGTTGATCAGGTGTTTGAATTGTATTGGCGTGTTCTATGGAGCTAGGAGCTAGCAGAGGAGCTAGGAGCTAGCGTAACAAACACGCAGGTGTTTTTATGCAGGATTAATTTGTGGCATATTAAATATAAGCCTGGTTGTGTTGTGGCTAATAGAGTATATATATGTCTTGTGTTTATTTACTGTTGTAGTCATTCCCAGCTGAATATCAGGTCACCCCCGGCTCTCACAGCATCTTCCCTATCTGAATAGCTTCAACTCCCCACTAGTCCTTCACTTGCACTTTACTCATCCACAAATCTTTCATCCTCGCTCAAATTAATGGGGAAATTGTCGCTTTCTCGGTCCGAATCTCTCTCACTTCATGCGGCCATCATTGTAAACAATAGGGAACTTTGCGTATATGTTCAACTGACTACGTCACGCTACTTCCGGTAGGGGCAAGCCTTTTTTTTTATCAGATACCAAAAGTTGCAATCTTTATCGTCGTTGTTCTATACTAAATCCTTTCAGCAAAAATATGGCAATATCGCGAAATGATCAAGTATGACACATAGAATAGATCTGCTATCCCTGTTTAAATAAAAAAAATTCATTTCAGTAGGCCTTTAAGGTAATAAAATCAGGCAAAAAACGAAAGTGCGTCGAAGGAAATGTCACTTATAAATACCACTTTCATCATCTTGTGGAATACAATTGGACCATGCTTGTTTTTGCAGCGATCACTTTGTAAAATGTTTGTTTTAACATTTGATTTGTTTAAGAATCTTTCTGTGATGCAATCAAGTTTATTCTCTGCTATAATACTAGTGTTTGATAGAATAATAAAACCTAAGAAAAGGACAAGAGATTGCATTAGTTTGTGTTCTTTTGTGGTGGCAATGCCTAAATAACTAAGAAGACCTGGTTGAGTAAATAAACTAACGTCATGTTAAAGGCCTACTGAAATGATTTTTTTTTATTTAAACGGGGATAGCAGATCTATTCTATGTGTCATACTTGATCATTTCGCGATATTGCCATATTTTTGCTGAAAGGATTTAGTATAGAACAACGACGATAAAGATCGCAACTTTTGGTATCTGATAAAAAAAGGCTTGCCCCTACCGGAAGTAGCGTGACGTAGTCAATTGAACATATACGCAAAGTTCCCTATTGTTTACAATGATGGCCGCATGAAGTGAGAGAGATTCGGACCGAGAAAGCGACGATTTCCCCATTAATTTGAGCAAGGATGAAGAAAGATTTGTGGATGAGTAAAGTGCAAGTGAAGGACTAGTGGGGAGTGGAAGCGATTCAGATAGGGAAGATGCTGTGAGAGCCGGGGGTGACCTGATATTCAGCTGGGAATGACTAAAACAGTAAATAAACACAAGACATATATATACTCTATTAGCCACAACACAACCAGGCTTATATTTAATATGCCACAAATTAATCCCGCATAAAAACACCTAGGTGTTTGTTATGCTAGCTCCTAGCTACTAGCTACTAGCTCGAGCTAGTTATAGCTCGAGCGGGTAATTTGGACGGGATCCCGTATATATAACGAGCCAATACAATTCAAACACCTGCACAACACACACTCACTCAGCCCGAAGAACCGTTCACCTAACCCAAGGTTCATAAAGCTTATATATTTAACCAAAGTTACGTACATGACACGCACGTACGGGCAAGCAATCAAATGTTTGGAAGCGCGCGGGTGGGACCTGATATTCAGCTGGGAATGACTACAACAGTAAATAAACACAAGACATATATATACTCTATTAGCCACAACACAACCAGGCTTATATTTAATATGCCACAAATTAATCCCGCATAACAAACACCTAGGTGTTTGTTATGCTAGCTCCTAGCTCCTAGCTACTAGCTCGAGCTAGTTATAGCAAGCGATCAAATGTTTGGAAGCGTACTCACGGTATCGCGTCTGCGTCTGTTAACGAAGTCAAAGTCCTCTTCGATCTTGACTGCATCTTTCGGGAATGTAAACAATGAAACACCGACTGTGTTGTGTTGCTGACTTCCCTCGCAAAATACTCCGCTTCGCACCGACTTTCTTCTTTGCTTGCTCAGCTTCTTTCTCCATAATGCAATGAACAAATTGCAACAGATTCACCAACACAGATGTCCAGAATACATCCAGAATGAGATGAAAACAGCTATTTCGTATTGGCTTCAATGTGGAAGCCATACCTGTGTTCTACTGGCTACGTCACGCGCATACGTCATCCTCAGAGGCGTTTTGAACCGGAAGTTCCCCGGGAAATTTAAAATTGCACTTTATAAGTTAACCCGGCCGTATTGGCATGTGTTGCAATGTTAAGATTTCATCATTGATATATAAACTATCAGACTGCGTGGTCTGTAGTAGTGGGTTTCAGTAGGCCTTTAAGTCCTAGTAATAAATATTGTGATTGTTGGTCTAATCCACCATATTTTCGTTGTCGATATTCATAACAGAAACTGAAAGCTAATGACCACATTATAGCGTCTTTGGTGCTATTTGTTAGCATCAAGGGGGACGGCGTGGCGAAGTTGGTAGAGTGGCCGTGCCAGCAATCGGAGTGTTGCTGGTTACTGGGGTTCAATCCCCACCTTCTACCATCCTAGTCACGTCCATTGTGTCCTTGGGCAAGACACTTCACCCTTGCTCCTGATGGCTGCTGGTTAGCGCCTTGCATGGCAGCTCCCGCCATCAATGTGTGAATGTGTGTGTGAATGGGTGAATGTGGAAATACTGTCAAAGCGCTTTGAGTACCTTGAAGGTAGAAAAGCGCTATACAAGTACAACCCATTTATCATTTATCATTTATCAAGAAAAAATTCTTAATAGTATTAATAAACTAGATCAATAAATCTCTCGTAGGCTCAACAGCATATACTGAATCTTGATATTGCTAGCAATTAACATTGCTGAACAACAGGGACATCTATAGCAAAATAATGAGACAAAATATGAACTTCACACCTTAAAAACAACTGCAGACATGAATTGTAGATGAGACTAATATTTGTAGCAGGAAATCAACTGCAAACAAATGTATCCTTTTTGTTATTAGCGTCACGATCAGAGCACCACGTCACTCGTTATGTCAATCAAATACTTTACTTACAGATGCACGAATAAGTCCAACATTGTCTTTAACAAATTAATATTTAATTTGTGGACCCATCCAGATGTAAAGACCTGATGCGCCTCCAATCTTTTCTTCTATAAATATCGTGAGTGTCAAATGAAGTGAGTTTGGAGTGAGCAGTAACGTCTTGGTGATGATAAATGGTTTGAATCAAATATTTTTCTTAAGAGTGTATAAATCCATTGCATCCCATTTAAAATATTTTTTTCATGATTGCTTATATATTTTTGCCTCTAAATCTTTCAAACTACGCCCAAATCTGCACTGATTCAGGTAAATAAGGTAGCCTAATGGGACTCCAGACCATCACTTGAAACCCGGATGTGCCTCTGGGTCACGTGATCGCAACCCAGTTATACATCTTTCGACAATTTTGACCGATATTTTAGGTCAAAGCATAATAATTTTCTTATCGTATCAAAAAGTGCTTTAAGTACATTATGATTATGTAAGGTTTTTTTTGTAAACTTTTAGTTTGTTATTGTGTCTGTCTATCTGTGTTGGCCCTGTGATGAGGTGGTGACTTGTCCAGGGTGTACCTCGCCTTCCGCCCAAATGCAGCTGGGATAGGCTCCAGCACCCCCGTGACACGGAAAGGGACAAGCGGTAGAAAATGGATGGATGGATGAATTTCGTCAGACCGGATGTGGCGCACTGGGCTATTATAGTGAAGGGGGAAAGTGTGCTGTGCTGTTGTTCTCAGCTTGACGAATAAAGAGGCCTTAAAATGTCTAATACTCTTCTAAAATCTCATAAAAAAGTGTATACACGATTTTGAAAGGTCTTAAAAATCTATTAACAATACTTTTATTTAAAACATGCATAAGCTTTAGTGTTGTTTTTAAATGTTTTTAATTTTTGAGGAGGCTATAACGTAACTACAAAATGGAACCAAAGTAGGCTACCTGTGCTGCTGTTAGTGTGCTGTGCACGCTCATTGGTGTGTTCTTACAGCTTAGCATAGCAGCAGAGAAAACTAAACGAAAGCCCGCAGCAAAGACAAATTACTTGCAGAAAATGGGTTTAACGATTTTACTGCTCCAGAACGATCAATTTAATGCATGCTTGAAGCCGTGGATGGAAATGCATAAAGTGTTTAGGACTTGGATGTGGAGTCATCGAGGATGGAAGCGTTTGTAAACATTGTGGTGAAAGTGAATGGAATGATAATGTAAAAGTCAAAAATCCGAAATAAGTTTGTGACAAAAGCTGCTGAAACGCCACAAACACTTACACAACTATCCAAGGATCAACTTACACCCCCCCCCCCCCCAAAAAAAAAGGTGTGTTATATGGGTAAAGTGGGGCCAATTGTCGTAGGAGATCAGTATCAGATGTTTACTGGTGAAATCATACTAGTACACACAATAAGAAGACACTAATTTCATTGTGCTAGAAGTGTATTCACAGCAGTTGAACTATTAAAAAAACATAATTCTCGTATATTATTTCTATTATTTTTCCTGTTGTTTCCTTTGTCTTTGTACTTTTTTGTCCGTATGGTTGTAATATGGTCTTAAATTATTTCCATAATGGTCTTTAAAAAGTCTTAAACAGTCTTAAATGTGTCTTGTTGAAACCTTACCCAACAAAAATGTTCAAGATTTCACCACGAGAACTTGTCGGTGACATCACTACTGCTCTCAAGCTTAGCACAGCAAACTCGCTGCACACCCTTTCACTTGTCATATTTTGTCCGGTGAATACAAAGTCTGTCCAGTACGGTTAGCTCGGTCAAGTGTGAACCAGAGTTGCATGATTTTGAGAAAAAAATATAATTGCAATTTTTTACTGCAAAAAAATTGTGACGTGATTTAAAGAGGCCGTTTGTAACATTTACACAGACGTCTAGAGGGCGCCAACTTTCCAATGTATTTTACACAGTATATCCCGCCCTCTCACGGCTTTTTGTACGTAATGACGTATTTACATACGCACATAACACATGCATGTGCATTAGCTTAAGGTATTGTTAGCTAATAATAGCAATTTGGATAGCTAGCATTAGCTGTCATTGAATGTATATTCTATCATAACAACAACATGACTGCAAATTATTCATTGCTTCTCTTGTTCATTGTTTCTCTTAGATTGCTTTTGTATTTGTGCACACACTACCTGCGCATACGTGTTGACGTGACCGGTTGAGTGACCGCTGTAAACACCAATCATTTTATTCGGGCCAATAAATGTATTCATTACAATGCCCCCGCAACCCCGAATGGGACAAGCGGTAGAAAATGGATGGATGGATGGATTGACTTTGTAATTGTGAAAAATATAGACAATCGTCAAACAAATGTGTTCTGTTAAACCACTAATGGTAACATAAGATAGCCAGTGGTGTTCTTGTTATAATTTTTGTTTGAAAAAATCTTACTATGAGGAAATGGCAAACAGCCCTTTTAACGCATTTAAATACATAAATGTACTTAAATGATGAGTTAAAGAAGTCATGTTTTTTTAGAATGTCAATCAACAAATACCATATTTTCCTGACTATAGAGCGCACCCACTAAATTTTAGAAGAAAAATATATTTTATATATTAGCTGCACCAGACTATAAGCCATATATATATATATATATATATATATATATATATATATATATATATATATATATATATATATATATATATATATATATATATATATATATATATTATGAAATGAGTTATTTACACAGAAAGCACAGCAAGGCTCGCAGCGGGACAGGGAGCATCAAGAGGAAGAGTCGGCACTTGTGCAAACAGCAGCGCAGCGTGATTCCCTGCATATTCCATAAGCTCGTGTAGTGTGCATTACCACCGCCATGAAAGGCAAGGTGCTGAAGCCTACAGAAATTAAGATACCTTAATTGTTTCCAAATGGTCTCTGTAACAAGGCAGTTAAACAGATGATAAAACTAAACAAAAGTCATTGTCATGGACAAACTGAAACAATACAAAAAAAACCCCACCATTGTAAGTTAATAATACTAACACAGACACTCGTAAACGTGTTAACGTATGAGCTAATGCTAAGGACGCTCGCTTGATTACATCACAATAGCATGTACAAATATGCATGAAAACACTCCTACAGACATCACACATGGGACGGTTTAGTAAATATGAATTGTTTTAGTAAATTCTAAAACTTACAACTGTTGAATGGAGTGACGATTAAAGAATTATTTCAATGTAAAACACCACAAATAATTTTAATTCTTGTTTAAGGCATAAACAGGAAGGAAATGTTCAATCTGCAATACTTGCAGGGTGCAAACTTGTCCAAAATATGGCGCCAGCACAAACAATAACACACCATTTTAGTGTCTGCTTGGGTTTAATGAAAACTATTGAACACAAAACATTATGGTCGTTAAAGAAGAAAAATCCTTACATTAGCTGCACCGTTTTATAGGCCGCAGAGTTCAAAGCCTTGGAAAAAAATAGCAGTGTTTAGTATGCCTCAAGTTGCCGCACATTAGAACTATATCTATTTTAAAAAATAGGTGGGTTCATGTGACCAGTGTCCTGTTCTGGACTTCTGAAAATCTGCTTTGTGGTGACTGAGAGCTTTTGTCTTCATTATGTTGCTCAACCTAAGAAATAACTAATAAAAAACATAGAGTGTCCTAAGGTCATGTTGCTATAATGGATGTTGTATTTTACATCGGTCGATAACGATAATTGTTATTTTTTTATGATCTATCAAAAATACAGGAGAATAATATGATAATGTAAAACATTTTATTTAAAATATAACCTTCTTCTGATTATAATCCCCTCAGCTATGAAGGCAGAAAGGAAAGGAAATGTCAACACAACCAAGGAAAACACTTAAACAATCAATATAAACTACAGTTTGTAAATTCTAAAACCACAATGAACACTTGACAATACCCTCTTAAAATTAAGGAACAAAATTAAGTAATATTTGGAAATGCTTAATTAAGTATAACAAATAGTGCAAAGTGTTAATATGTAAACATAGAGAAACCTGAGAAAAACTATGTCTTGCAGGTTTTGTGCTGGGAAGTTACGGCTGTGTAACATTAAATCTGGTCTCTTATTCTTATTTCATTATGGAAAGGAATTTATATTATGTAGTAATTATTATTTAAATATTATTGGACCAAATTACTATTATTTTAAAGAAACACATTTGTTATATTTTGTAATTTATTTAATAATTTAATTTATACAGTCCTCCCATTTAGTTCCTAGCTGATGTTTCCGTATACCCGAAAAGGAAATGAACAAGAAAAGGGGTGAGCGTGGCAAAGGACTACGGTCCATTTTGAAAAAAACAAAAAAAAACACCCTACCGTCAAGGTGACCTTTTCTCTTTTATCAACACCTTCTTTGCTCTCTGTGGCACTAATTTTTAGTTTGTCTTCTCACTCCCCACACAGAATCAACAGTGAGACAGCAAGACGGTGCAGTCAAACTTGCGGAAATTAATGCTAATGCTCTCTAAACGTTAGTTTTAGGTTTGGATCTAACTAACCATGGGAGAACCATTAGCAAACATTCTTTTAACATTATGTGTTAGCTGGGTTAGCAAACACACACGGAGGAAGGAGGAGGAGAGGACAAGCAATGCTAGCCGCAGCGCTACGCTAGCTTGAAGAAGTAGTGAAACAAGAAAAGAATACATTATTTGTACACTTCTATAGAAGGCTTGTGTTACAGCAGAGAGTAACCAGCTAAGAAGAGGAAAAAGCAGGTAGATTAATGTCGGGAGAGAAAATAATATCCACACAGTACGGCAACACGTCTGTCAGCCATAGATAACAATGAAATAGACAAGTCACGTTTTTGAGCCGCAATTTTATGGCGACTGGGGGCAAAACTTTTTGAAAAATCTGTGGTTTTAGAAGGCACAAAAAATGAATAAAGGATGCCTGCTTGCCAAGTAGGGACTTTTATTATTTTTTTCACTTAGCAGGCAGCATGTATGTAGTCTTTCATATATAAATCTATGCTGTCTCTATACCGGTTTTTACCGATAATGACGCAATACTGCATTTGTCAGTAGTCAAAGGAGGAGCCTTGTAGACAT
This sequence comes from Entelurus aequoreus, assembly GCF_033978785.1. Lineage (NCBI taxonomy): Eukaryota > Metazoa > Chordata > Actinopteri > Syngnathiformes > Syngnathidae > Entelurus > Entelurus aequoreus. Next base: position 40,767,723 of record NC_084743.1, read on the forward strand.
ATTGTTATTATAATTAATAATTAAATGTAAGCCATTTAGAATATATAACATACAATATATTATACCTTAACATACCTTACAATAATATACAAGATGTATAAATAATCGATTTGTAATCGAATCATAGACTCTGAATTGTATTTGTAATCAAATTGTGAGGTGGCCAAAGATTCCCACCTCCACACTTTAGAACAATATATGTTAATAATTTACTTTTTAAAATATTTGGCTTTATGCAGATAGACTTAGAGCATTTGTTTATAGATCATGCTCTTAAACTGAAGAGAGAACCGATGAAAACTACAGTTTAATGTAATCACAATGCAAGTAACCATTTAAAAGGATATAGACTTTTATTTGTCATTGTTGTAGAATTTGTTTACCATTGTACTGTAATTGGTAGGAAAATATCTTTGTTACCCTAAACAAATAAACAAAAAATAAAATGGACAAATTCGGATTTGTGTAAGCAAAAATAACCTAAGTAAATATTGAACATATTAAAGGCCTACTGAAATGAATTTTTTTTATTTAAACGGGAATAGCAGATCCATTCTATGTGTCATACTTGATCATTTTGCGATGTTGCCATATTTTTGCTGAAAGGATTTAGTATAGAACAACGTCGATAAAGTTTGCAACTTTTGGTCTCTGATAAAAAAAAACCTTGCCCCTACCGGAATATTTTCCTATTGTTTTCAACGCAGCTAGAGCTATTCGGACCATTACCCCATTAATTTGAGCGAGGATGAAAGATTCGTGGACGAGGAACGTTAGAGTGACAGACTAGAATGCAGTGAAATACATTTTTTTTTTCGCTCCGACCGTAACTTAGGTACAAGCTGGCTCATTGGATTCCACACTCTCTCCTTTTTCTATTGTGGATCACGGATTTGTATTTTAAACCACCTCGGATACTATATCCTCTTGAAAATGAGAGTCGAGAACGCGAAATGGACATTCAGTGCCTTTTATCTCCACGACAATACATCGGCGAAACGCTTTAGCTATGAGCTAACGTTATAGCATCGTGCTTTAACTGCATATAGAAAGAAAAAAAATAAACCCCTGACTGGAAGGATAGATAGAAAATCAACAATACTATTAAACCGTGGACATGTAAATACACGGTGTGCTAACGACGCCATTGAAGCCTACTTAGCAACCGGACCGCACAGAGTTATGCTAAAAACATTAGCTCTCCACCTACGCCAGCCAGCCTTCATCTGCTCATCAACACCCGTGCTCACCTGCGTTCCAGCGATCGGCGGAAGGACGAAGGACTTCACCCGATGCGTTTGGCGGCCCGGAGACGTAGGAAGTCAAGGTGAGGTCGCCGGCTAGCGTGTCTGCTCTCCAACAAAGTCCTCCTGGTTGTGTTGCTTTAGTCCGCTGCTAATACACCGATCCCACCTACAACTGTCTTCTTTGCAGCCTTCATTGTTCATTAAACAAATTGCAAAAGATGTCCAGAATACTGTGGAATTATGAAATGAAAACAGAGCTTTTTGTATAGGATTCTACGGGGTACCATAACTTCCGTTTAACTGACTACGTCACGCGCATACGTCATCATACCGCGACGTTTCAGCCGGATATTTCCCGGGAAATTTTAAATGTCACTTTATAAGTTAACCCGGCCGTATTGGCATGTGTTGCAATGTTAAGATTTCATCATTGATATATAAACTATCAGACTGCGTGGTCGGTAGTAGTGGGTTTCAGTAGGCCTTTAAAGTGCTTTTTTTTTCCCAGTTGGAAAAACGAGGTTGAACTTTGTCTCTTTGTTTATTGCCATCATATGATCACGGTATTTTCGCTTGTTCGTCTGTGTTGATGGGGGTATATTGCCCATCCGAGTTGAAGCTGATTCAATTACAAGGATGAAGATGGAGACGCTTCAGTGCTAACAATGAGGTTATTATTTTCAAGGTGAAGACAGCTTGAACTTCTGGTTACATTCTGAACATTAATGTCTCCAAAACAACAAATAGCAGGAAGCTCGATGACAAAGCTACATATCTGTGCAGATAGTAACAGCCAGACAGAGTCAAGGCCGCATACTGTATGGTGTGTGTGCTCTTTAAACGAAGTTCAAGAATTTAAGTGTGTATTTGCTTTAACTATAGTATTCTAACACTACATATAGCATACTTGCCAACCTTGAGACCTCTAATATCGGGAGGTGGGGGGTAGGGAGTGGGGGGCGTGGTTGGGGGCGTGGTTATTTACAGCTAGAATTCACCAACTCGAGTATTTCATATATATTTCATACATATATATATATATATATATATATATATATATATGTATGAAATACTTGACTTTCAGTGAACTCTAGCTATATATATATATATATATATATATATATATATATATATATATATATATATATATATATATATATATATATATATATATATATATATATATATATATTTTATTTACATATAAATAAAAGAAATACTTGAATTTCAGTGTTCCGGTGGCTATCCATTAGATGGCAGTATTGTCCTGTTTAACTTTTCCGTTCATGATGAGTATATAATTTCGGCCACCGTGTTCAATGGAGAAGTCTGTTCTACAAAATTTACAGGCAACATACACCTTCCCCTTCGAATTGTCCTGGATGAACTGAAATTCTTGTTTCCATTAGTTTTGGAACTTGCAAGCGTATTTCTTCATCTTGCTCGTCGACGGCGTCGCCATATCTGTAATTTCCTCGTTCTTCTGCTTCGTCTCCTTGTTGTGTGCGCAGTTGTGCACTCTACTCTCTAAAAGCCCTAGATGTTATGACGTCATTGGGCAGGCAAGCTGTTTATATTGTGGGAAAGCGGACGTGAGAACAGGCTGTCCCCACTCAGTCTCAGGTCCGCATTGAGCTGGAGGGGCGTGGCCTCCAGCTCCGGCTGAATACCGGGAGTTTGTCGGGAGAAAATCTCTGCCGGGAGGTTGTCGGGAGAGGCGCTGAATACCGGGTTTCTCCCGCTAAAAACGGGAGGGTTGGCAAGTATGACATATAGAACTATGCACATTACCATGTAGTACATAGTAAATGACTCACATTATGCATGTTTGCCAAATTGCGAGGAATTATGTACAGTACAATCATTTAATTATTATTGTTTTTTTTAAATGCAGTTGGGCTGCTGTTTGGATACCTTTGCCATAAAAAGAGCATCATAACTCCTCATCTGTTGTTAAGCGTAAGGATGCTTTTTTTTTTTTACACTTGTGATGAATGGTTTGGTGAAAACAAATTGCCGTTACGTTCTGTTGGTCTGGAATCCCAAGATGCAGAGACAGGAGATGGCGTGCAGGTAGGAATCTATTTGATAGTAAAAAACTGAGTAATAATGCAGCAGGGAAGTGCACAAAAACACGCTCACAATCAAAACAACAATGATCCAGCACTGTCTGCAGGGCAGGCTGGCATATAAATAAGCCTGATTGGCAACATGGAACAGGTGTGTCCAGATTGTCAATCAGGGACAGGTGAGGGAGACAACTCTTACGCCAGAGGAGTGGTGGAGGAAAACAGGAAGTAGAACTAAAAAATAAAAGCACTGGAAAAGAAACAATACTAAACACAGTAAAATAAGTTAAGTCCAAACCTGTCATGACAGTCATAACACTGGTAAGTTTGTTCTCCTTGTTTAGTCAAGAGATGGGTCTCTTACTGGACTTGATTGTCATGTATTACTTTGTTTGCACCGGTGAGGGTGGGAAAACTATGTTTGTAAAACAGTTTTCTAATTTTAGTTTGTCTGACTGACATCTTTAAATTTAACACTGTCAGACATGCATGTCAGCCCTGTGAATTGCATTGCATGTCCTGCTTTTGGCCAAGTGCAGATGCACATGCAGACACTGCAGAGGGCTGTCATTCGCTGTCTGCAGTGGCTAACCTCACTGCCTTAGCACACTGACCTCCAGATGGAGGAGGAGTTAGAGGGAGCCCCTCTCTCCTTCCCTATTGTTCTCATTCTCCCTGAGCGCTTGGCTCCACAGGCTGCCTGCTTGGAAATGGCATTACGCAGCCCCTCCCTGCGCCTCCACCCTCCCCCATGCTTTTCCTTCATCTCTGTGGTCCCAAGGCCTTTATGAGCGTCTGTTCGTGCCAAATGCCAGTACTCTGAAGGCCCCCCTACATAGTGTGCAGAGCGAGAGTGAGTTGAGGGATTTCTTTGGTTTCCCTCATTTTTTATGCTTGGGTAGGGGTGTGCCTGTCTGTGATGTGCATGGCGCTTCACCCCCAGTGTTGCAACGGTTAGCTGGTCTGTGAGTAAGGCTGTGTGTGTTTGTATGCAAGGCCCCACTATTGTTCTCAACAACTGCTGGAATGCTGTTGAATTGCTGCTGTGTCAATTCAGATGCCCAGCAATATTGTCTTTCCTTGTCATTTCCATATGTGTATGGACATTTTGTGTCTCTTTTGTGAGACAACCTTGTCTCACAATGAGCCTGCCTCCCTTCCCTAAACTTCAACAGCATGTGAGCATAGAGGAATGACACACATTTTGAATCAATCATTAAATCACTTGAATAATAATTTTGATTAATTAGCAGTTAAACATTGTATTGTATTTTTATTTTTAATAATACCATTCTAGATTTAGGTATATTTTATATTAAGGATCTAATAATAATAATAATTATATTATTAGATAATAATAATAATAATAATTTCGCCACACCTAGTGTGTGTGTGTGACAAACATTGGTACTTTAACTTTTAACTTTAACTTTAATTAAATGAACAGTTTTAAAATACGACTATTATGACCAAAATTATCACGGCTATAAGACGGTATTGTTGAATGGTTGAATCACCGTAAATTCCGGACTATAAGGCGCTGTTTTTTCCTATGCTTTGAATCCTGCGGTTTATAAAAAGGTGCAGCCAATTTTGGTATTTTTCTTCATCTTTTTACTTCTTCTTCTTTGGCCATGATGCAAATAATCTTCATAAAACACAAACAAAGACACTAAAAAGGTGTGGTATTGTTTGTGCTATTGTGCCATCTTTTGGATGAGTTCGGTCATTGCAGGTGCTGCTGGGTGAACGTCTACAGCAGACCTGGACGTTAATGTCTCTTGTAATAACAGTAGCATTTGAGCTAGCTAGTGCAAGCTTGTATCTACGTGAAATGAGCAGTGTCACCCGTCCGTGAGTTTTTCAAAGTGCATTTATCAATTGGGGTTTTACGATCATTTTGATTTAAAACTGTAATACTAACCGTCAGAGGTCATCATTATCGTTTATCATTACAAATGATCTATCTATCTATACCAGGGGTCGGCAACCCGCGGCTCCGGAGCCGCATGCGGCTCTTTGACCACTCTGATGCGGCTCAGCTGCATACTTGCCGATCCTCCCGATTTTCCTAGCATACTTGCCGACCCTCCCAATTTTTACACGCCCGTTACTCGCGGGCCGCACTAACATTACATTTTCATATTAAGGTGCGGGCCGGGGCGTGTGTCTGAGACCCCTGGTTAAAACATAGCACAAAGCAAATAAAGCTTTGTATGCAGTGTTATTTCATTTTAAATTTTCAAAAGAGTTTTGTGGCTCCCATTGTTTTTTTTAATTTGTGAAACTTGTCAAAATGGCTCTTTGAGTGGTAAAGGTTGCTGACCCCTGATCTATACTATATAATATATATATATATATATATATATATATATATATATATATATATATATATATATATATATATATATATATATATATATATATATATATATATATATATATATACTGTATATGTATATATATATCCATCCATCCATCCATTATCTACCGCTTGTCCCTTTTTTGGGGGTTGCGGGGGTATATATATACAGTATATGTGTATATATATATATATATATATATATGTATATATATATATATATATATCCATCCATCCATCCATCCATCCATTACCTACCGCGTATCCCTTTTTTGAGGTTGCGGGGGTATATATATATATATATATATATATATATATATATATATATATATATATATATATATATATATATATATATATATATATTTAATATATATATATATATATATATATATGTTTAATATATTTTATATATATATATATATATATATATATATATATATATATATATATATATATATATATATATATATATATATATATATATATATATATATATATATATTACTGTATATACATATACATACACAGCCCCGGTCAAATGTAAACGACAGAATATTTTCTTTTTAGTAAATGAAAGTTTTAAGGGTTGAAGTGAAGCATTGATCCAGCTTGCTGCCCCACACCCCATCTCTACTGAACTCTAGAGGCATACTGTTTTTGTCTTATTTACTTGTCCTTGTCCATTTATGTATGCCACTGGGAAGGCCAAGGCCCAAACAAAAAAGGGTGTCTAGGCTCTGCTTTATCACAGGCAATATTTTTTATCAGTGTTTAATGACCACAATTAACAAGTCAGAGGGGATATTCCTTGTTTATATGTTAGGCGTCGTATATATGTGGAGGTTTCAAGGTCCGTTGGACAAAAAAAAGTACATTGAAACGAGCTGTTGAATACATGCTCGTCTTAACTACTGTTGAGGTGCCCCTGAGCAAGTGAGCAAGCAAACCCACACCCACACACACACGGGCGCGGCCACCGCTGCTGCTCACTGCTCCCCTCACCTCCCAGGGGGTGATCAAGGGTGATGGGTCAAATGCAGAGGACAAATTTCACCACACCTCGTGTGTGTGTGACAATCATTGGTACTTTAACTTTAACACACACACACAAACTGTGGCAAAGCAATACAGTACTTTAACAACCCAAGAATAGAATTAATCAAATCATAACATTAAACGTTTACTTTGCGTTAAACTTTCTAAGCATTTATGCTAACAGTAACTTTCACAGGCTGTGTTTAGATGCTTTTAGTTTGACTTAGTCCACCCAACATTTTTTATCTTGCTTCCATAGAAATGTTGTCTTTTTTGGTTGACTTTGACCAAACTCTTTTTGCTGAACGTTATCAGGGTCAGGAGGAAAGTGGGAGGGTGGGAGGGTGGGGAAGAGGAGAACGAGAGGTAATGACAGGGAGCTTGCCAAAGTCTATTCTCTGTGGCTGTATCTCCAATGAAATACTTCCATTGTACGCTTCAATAATTATACTGACGCCGCAAATTTTGACAATGGAATGCTGTCCCAAAGCCATTTGTGTTGCTGCACACTTACCAGAAATGACGATCACATTTTTACCCGTTCCCTTTTTGTCTTCTTCTCTCTTTGTAAGTGTGAGTTGCACCTTTTATTAAGTGACTTAATATACAAAATCAACTTTTCTTATATATTGGTAGCTGTGTATTGGGATCTGCATAAGTCCTGGAAATTTAAAAATCAAACCAAGGAGGGATGCAGAGAAATTAAAAAACAATCTTGCCCTCCTTCATATTTTCTCCAAATGAGCCATTTTGAATTTGCCCGATTTGTGAAGTTTTTCCCATTCGTGACTTCAGCAGATATCTCGATATACAGTATATTTACGTTTTACCCAAAGAGCTTTGCGTGAGGTTGCCATTGTAGTCCAGAGTTGTAGTCAGTAAGTTCCTTCTTTTTATCTATTTTCTTGTTGTGGGGCAGACTGGCTTGTACATGCACATGCATCCTTCACTGTTGCCATTTCTAATTCAATGTATAGTTTTAACTTATTTATGTCAGTAGACTTGATATGGAAGTGCTAAAAACTACAACATGGCTGACGGGGAGAAGACACAGTCGAATTGAAGGCATGTAAACAAGGCCACTCACAAAACGGTGTATCTTAAGAGACAGTCAGAAAGCGGTTGGAAGATGGTCTGTAAAGCACAATCTAGACAAAAGTTTCACCAAAGAACCACCATCACTAGGAAGTGTTTAAATGTAGAAAAAAATAAGCATATTATGACTACTTTTAAAGGGGAACTGCACTTTTTTTTGGAATTTTATCGTTCACAATCATTATGAAAGACATGACGATGGATGTATTTTTTTTAATGCATTCTAAATAAATGCGATCAAAAGTTCACTTTCAATGGAGCCTATGGGGCCACTCTATTCTGCCTATAAAGCCCTTAAAAACATCCAAACACCTCCATTAACGTCTTATATACATGCTGTAAGTATGTATGTAATGTAGTAACGGGCACCTATATAATAACATTTAATATTTACGTATTGTGCTCATTTTAAGCATACGCGGCACATTATTTTTAAAAACGCATCACAACTTTTGCTTTTTTTTTTTAACTGATTACTACTCACTGCAGACTTCATCAGAGCCAACAAACATACTAAAACATCACTTACTGTACAACGTTTGCTGTCAATAGGATGCCGACTGCTAGGATGTTCATATATTCCTATTTAGATCAGTGCTTCTCAAATATTTTTTGTTGCGCCCCCTTTAGAAGAAGATAATATTTTGCGCCCCATTAAAGGAAACAACACACTGGTAAATAAATGATAAATGGGTTATACTTGTATAGCGCTTTTCTACCTTCAAGGTACTCAAAGCGCTTTGACAGTATTTCCACATTCACCCATTCACACACACATTCACACACTGATGGCGGGAGCTGCCATGCAAGGCGCTAACCAGCAGCCATCAGGAGCAAGGGTGAAGTGTCTTGCCCAAGGACACAACGGACGTGACTAGGATGGTAGAAGGTGGGGATTGAACCCCAGTAACGAGCAACCCTCCGATTGCTGGCACGGCCACTCTACCAACTTCGCCACGCCGCCCCTGTCTTTCCTTATCTCCCACCGTGGTTACAGTAAAGGCAAGTGCTACATATGCTTCATCATATTCTGGTATGGCAAAAAAAACACGTTCCCCGAGGTCACACAGCGCCCCTCCACCCCCACTATTTGACAAGGACTGATTTGAGATGAAGAATGACTCATTTATCCTTGCAAAGAAAAGGGGGGGGGGAACCAAGCATCTTTTTGTGTCGTTCTCGCCATTTTCGATTCTAAATTTGCTGTCAAAGTGTACCAATTTGTCGGAATACCTCTTCGTTCTTCTACTATCCATGTGAGAGGCCTGGTTTATAATCTACAATAAAGTTTGATAAGCAAGGAAAGGAGGAAGCAGCTGATCAGTCGATTATGTCAACATTGGCACACAAGCTCATGATCACGGCACTCCTTTAAATAGCTTGGTTAATATTAAAGTCACAAAATGTGAATGGAGTTTTATTGGCGCTTTTTGGATGTTTTTTCAATTGGGTTTTATGGGAAAAATAGAAGACCTCCCATTGGCTCAGCTGTAAGCGGACTTTTATTTACGAGTTAGAATTAATAAATAAAAAAACATCCGTCATCATGTCTGTTATGTGATGTTGGTGGTGTGCAACCTTTTGTGCTAGTAAAAATTATAACAAATGCATTTTTGACATCTTTGTTTACACCAATTACTTATATTATCAATAAGAGTACCAATAAATACCAGTGTCGATAAGAAATATCGATATTGGTATCGGTATCAATAAAATCGTTACGATATACATCGCTATTTACAGCAGAAAGTAAGCAGTTATTAACAAGCAGATTAATAAGAGTTTAGAAAAAGGGATAATATAACAGCAATTGTCACAGCTACAAATCCATGACACGTAAGAGGGAGGATGATCAGTACTAGAGTAATTAGATCGACATTTTCATTTTCTCTAAACAGAATTCAAGGTAAAGAGAGACAGCGGTAAAACATGTGGACACAAACTCTGAAGGCCCGCCATGCTGATATTTTTTGGGAGCTAAGTTACAAGTCCTGCTGTGAGGTGGCAATTTATCCAGGGTGTAACCTGTCTTCCGCCCGAAGGCAGCTGAGATAGGCTCCAGCAAGATGGACAAGCGGTAGAAAATTGATGGATGGACAGTTACAAGTCCTGTTAACATCCATCCATCCACCCAACCTTTTTCTACCGCTCTATCATATGCAAATGTTACTCCACAATCGGCATGTGATCAATTTTGTAGTAAACTTTAAGTTTTCCACATAACTTCTGGTGCAAATCAGCTGCTATTTTCAGGCTAACTATAGTTTGGTTGTGTTAAGTCGATTATTATAGCTTATGTGTATATTAAAGTTATTATTTTTGTCATAGAAAAATACATTGTCATGTTGATTCATATTTGAGTGAGAAATGTAGTGTTTCACACCTGTTGGTGTTTGCATGTGTCAAATTTTGTTTGTAATGTAATGTCAACGACTGCATAAAATGATTAGATATTGATATTATTTAGTTTGTGGCCGCACCGTGGATGAGGGGTTCGGTAGCATGTTGGCTTCGGAGCAAGGACATGAAAGGTTTTCGTCTTCATTTGGACTATGTGGAGTTTGCATATTTCCCCGGCTTTCTTCTAGGGTTTCCTCCCACATCCCATAAACATGGAGATTAATTGGAGACTCCAAATTGTCAGTAGACGCAAATGTGAGTGTGGATAGTTGTTGGTCGATATGTGCCATGTGAATGGCTGACGACGTGTTCATGGTGTACTCTGCCGTTTAGCCAAAGTCAGCCTTGATTGGCTGCAGCTCACTTGTGTGCCTTATGAGGACAAGCGGTATAGAAAAAGGATGGTTAGTATGAAGAACAATTTATTGCCGCAATAATACACACTGTAATTCACAAATTATTGTGGGTAATTATTTAATCAATATGTTTTGACATGTTTACAATTTGCTGCTTCAGAATATTTAAGGGGAACTGTACTTTTTAATTTTTTTTGCCTATCGTTCACAATCATTTTGAGAGACAAAAATGCATTCTAACTTGTAAATAAAAGTCCACTTCCAATGGAGTCAATGGGAGGTCCTCTATCCCGCCCATAAAGCCCTCTAAATAACCATCTAAAAACTGCCAACAATACTCCATTTGCATCTCATGACCTGAATATTACCCAGTATTAGTGATATTTTAATTTTAAAGGCAAATGCAGACAAACTATTTTTAGCGGCGCCGTGATTATAAAGTGCTAACAAGCTTGTGATGCTATATTGACATCCTGGCTTGGTGAGCTGCTTTCCTGCCTCAGAGCTGGTGAAAGTTTGTTCAAGATCATAAATAATGTCTGTCACCTTGATAGTAAAAGGATGAGGACATAATAAATTGGTCGACTTTGGCATCCAATTTAGACCTGGTAATGACGAGAAAGACACGAAAAGACGTTTGGTTCCACCCCCCTATTTTCTTCGCAAGCATTATGAGTCATTCTTCCTCTGAACGGAAATATATCAACATCATAACAGTTGGCATCCTAGTGAGAGCAGTGCAGTAAATTATGTTGTAACAGTTCCTCTCCCGTGGGTTCCCCTGACACCGACAGACTCGCACTGGAGCACAGGAAGTCTTGTTTTAACAATCTTTTTAATTTGCTCACACACAGCGACAGCCCTCCGCTCCGCGACTTTTCAGTCTCTCCAGCGTGTCTTTCCCTCGTGTGTCTCTCCGGCGTGTCTTTACAGCGTGCGTGTCCAGCGTGTGTCTCCAGCGTGTGTGTCCCTCTTATGGCCCCGACCGCTACTGATAAGAATGACAGGTGATTAGATGATCAGCCACAGCTGGGGCAATCCAATCACCTGCCAGCTGTACGAAGCCGATCCCCCACACACGCCCCTCCGCAGGAGGTGTGCAAACCACGCCCTCCTCCACAGACCTCCACCGCCAGACTCAGGCAGAGAAGCCGTGCGGCCGCACCTACTCCCCCCCCCCTCCGTATGGGAGCGGGAGAGAAAAACAGCTACGGCCAACTGCGCCCCTGGCCTGTGGATCACTCTGAAGTTGAAGGGTTGTAACGCTAGATACCAATGGGTGATCCGCGCGTTGGCATCCTTCATACGGTGGAGCCACTGGAGGGTTTTGTGGTCTGAACCGAGGCTGAATGAGCGCCCCAGCAGGTAATACCGGAGGGCACCGACCACCCACCGGATGTCGAGGTCCAAGAGCTTCCGGCTGATGTACAACACAGGGCGGTCAACGCCCCCCACCTGCTGGGACAAAACAGCCCCCAGTCCTCTGCCCGATGCGTCAGCTTGCAAACAGAACGGGATAGAAGAATCAGGCATGTGTAGGATGGGCTCCCCGCAGAGGGCCTTTTTAACCCTCGCTGGCACTGCTCCGTCTACTGGACCAGATCTGAAGCACCCTTTCGGGTGAGGTCAGTTAGTGGGCTGGTCAGGTCCGCAAACTGGGGAATGAACCTTTGGTAGCAACCTGCCAGACCCAAAAACTGCCTCACCGCTTTTTTCGTCTTGGGAGTCGGACAGGCCGTAATTGCTGCTGTCTTGTCTACTTGCGGACACACTTGCCCTCCCCCTAAGTGGTACCCCAGATACTGTACCTCCCTCCGGCCAACCGCGCACTTCGTCGGGTTGGCGGTGAGCCCTGCCTGCCTCAGGGACTCGAGCACCGCCCCCACCCTCTGCACATGCTCCACCCAACTGCCACTCTGGATGAAGACATCATCCAGGTAGGCAGCAGCATATCCAGCGTGGGGACGCAGAACCCGGTCCATGAGGCGCTGGAACGTGGTGGGCGCACCGAACAAGCCCAACGGAAGTGTCACAAATTGGTACAAACCTTCCGGAGTGGAGAACGCCGTTTTTTCCTTGGACTCTGGAGACAAGGGAATCTGCCAGTAGCTCTTAGTTAAATCCAGTGTTGTGAAAAAACGAGCAGTACCCAGCCGATCCAGAAGCTCTTTGACCCGGGGCATTGGGTAGGCATCAAACAGTGACACATCATTTACCTTTCGGTAATCCACACAGAACCGTACAGACCCATCTTTCTTACCCACCAGAACTATGGGGCTGCACCAAGCACTGTGTGACTCTTCTATTACCCCCAACACCAGCATGGATTTTAATTCCTCCCGAACCACTTTGCGTTTGTGTTCGGGTAGCCGATAGGGCCGGGACCGCACCGCCACGCCCGGGCTGGTCTCTATGTGATGCTGTATGAGGTTTGTGCGGCCTGGCACGGGGGAGAACACATTGGTAAAACGCCGCTGCAACGTGGCGACATATGCTCTCTGGGACGGTGTGAGCTGGTCATCACAGAGGAGAGGAGAGGGCTGGGTGGAACGGGGAACCTCCGGACCCAGTTCCTCGCTCTCCTCTATCGCTTTCACCAGAGAAACAGGCTCCGCCTCCCTCCATAATTTAAGGAGGTTGAGCTGGTAGATTTGTGTCGCCTCTCCCCGGTCAGAACGCACCACCTCATAATCAACATCAACCTACTCGTCGTGTGACCACAAAGGGCCCTTGCCACTTGGCGAGTAATTTGGAGCTGGAAGTTGGAAGCAACACAAGCACTTTATCTCTCGGTGAAAATTGACTCAGTTGCGTTCCTCTGTTGTACAGGCGCTGCTGACGTTCCTGGGCCCGGAGCAGATTCTCACGTGATAAGTGACCCAGTATGTTGAGTTTTGCTCTCAGGTACAGGACATATTGAATTGAAATTTTACTGGGGCTCGGACCTCCCTCCCAGCTTTCCTTAACTATCAATCAATCAATCAATCAATGTTTATTTATATAGCCCTAAATCACTAGTGTCTCAAAGGGCTGTACAAGCCACAACGATATCCTCGGTGTCGAGTGGGTCTGATATAATATTGTGAAAGTCCAACACATCAGCGAAAGTCCAGTCCATGGTGGGGCCAGCGGGAACCATCCCGAGTGGAGACGGGTCAGCAGCGTAGAGATGTCCCCATCTGATGGACAGGCTAGCGGTCCACCCCGGAGCAGAGTAGAAAAGAAAAGAAAAGAAACGGCAGATCATCTGGTCTAAAAAGGGAGTCTATTTAAAGGCTAGAGTATACAAATGAGTTTTAAGATGAGACTTAAATGCTTCTACTGAGGTAGCATCTCTAACTTTTACCGGGAGGGCATTCCATAGTATTGGAGCCCGAATAGAAAACGCTCTATAGCCCGCAGACTTTTTTTGGGCTCTGGGAATCACTAATAAGCCGGAGTTCTTTGAACGCAGATTTCTTGCCGGGACATATGGTACAATACAATCGTCAAGATAGGCAGGAGCTTGACCGTGTAGTATTTTATACGTAAGTAGTAAAACCTTAAAGTCGCATCTTAGGTGCACAGGAAGCCAGTGCAAGTGAGCCAGTATAGGCGTAATATGATCAAACTTTCTTGTTTTTGTCAAAAGTCTAGCAGCCGCATTTTGTACCAACTGTAATCTTTTAATGCTAGACATAGGGAGGCCCGAAAATAATACGTTACAGTAATCGAGACGAGATGTAACGAACGCATGGATAATGATCTCAGCATCGCTTGTGGACAAAATGGAACGAATTTTAGCGATATTACGGAGATGAAAGAAGGCCGTTTTAGTAACACTCTTAATGTGTGACTCAAACGAGAGAGTTGGGTCGAAGATAATACCCAGATTCTTTACCAAGTCGCCTTGTTTAATTGTTTGGTTGTCAAATGTTAAGGTGGTATTATTAAATAGATGTTGGTGTTGAGCAGGACCGATAATCAGCATTTCCGTTTTCTTAGCGTTGAGTTGCAAAAAGTTAGCGGACATCCATTGTTTAATTTCATTAAGACACGCCTCCAGCTGACTACAATCCGGCGTGTTGGTCAGCTTTAGGGGCATGTAGAGTTGGGTGTCATCAGCATAACAGTGAAAGCTAACACCGTATTTGCGTATAATGTCACCTAGCGGCAGCATGTAAATACTAAAGAGTGCAGGGCCAAGAACTGAACCCTGGGGAACTCCGCACGTTACCTTAACATAGTCCGAGGTCACATTGTTATGGGAGACACACTGCATCCTGTCAGTAAGATAAGAGTTAAACCAAGACAAGGCTAAGTCTGACATCCCAATACGCGTTTTGATACGCTCTAATAAAATATTATGATCAACAGTATCGAAAGCGGCGCTAAGATCAAGAAGCAGCAACATAGATGAAGCATCAGAATCCATCGTCAGCAATAGATCATTAGTCATTTTTGCGAGGGCTGTCTCCGTAGAGTGATTTGCCCTGAAACCGGATTGAAAAGGTTCACAGAGATTGTTAGTCACTAAGTGTTCATTTAGCTGCTGTGCGACAATTTTTTCGAGAATTTTCGAGATAAACGGTAGGTGGGACACCGGCCGGTAGTTCACCATGAGGTCAGGATCGAGGTTAGGTCTTTTGAGTAGAGGATGAATAACCGCTTTTTTGAATGCTAGAGGAACAGTACCAGAGGAAAGTGATAGGTTTATAATATTTAACACTGATGGACCTAATAAAACAAAAAGCTCCTTGATAAGTTTCCCAGGAATTGGGTCAAGTAAACATGTTGTTTGTTTTGTCCCATTTACACATTTTAACAATTCCTCCAATGTTATTTCATCAAAGAGAGAGAAACTATTTTGGAGGGCAATGTCCGTCGTATATACAGTCATATTTGTGTTAATAGAACCCAGTTGTGGCTGGGATGCATTGTCTTTAATCTCTTTTCTGATGAGTTCAATTTTCTTATTAAAGAAATTCATAAAGTCATCTGCTGAGTGGGTGGAGCTACTGGGAGGAGTCCCTTGTTGGGTTAGCGATGCTACTGTACTAAACAAAAATTTAGGATCATTTTTGTTGAGGTGGATGAGATTTGAGTAATATTTAGCTTTAGCTGAGGTAAGCATGCGTTTATAAGTTATTAAACTATCACTCCATGCTTGATGGAAAACCTCAAGTTTAGTCGCACGCCATTTGCGTTCCAGCTTTCTACATGATAATTTCTGGGCTTTAGTTTCTTCTGTAAACCATGGGGTACGCCTTTTAGGGGCCCTTTTTAGCTTTAGCGGTGCTACAATATCAATGGTGTCGCGCAGGGCGTCGTTAAAGTTGTTAGTGAGGTTATCAATAGAGCCCACATAATTTGGGAAAGGTGCCATTACTGAAGGCAGTAGGTCAGTAAGAGTCGTCGTTGTGGCAGTATTAATGTTGCGGCTGCTATAGTAGTTATTATTATTATTATTAGTTTGTTGACAATGAGTCCGAACTTCGAATTTTATAAGGTAATGATCGGACATTACTTTAGTGTACGGGAGTATCGTAACTTTAGAGGTGGTGACACCCCTGACAAGCACTAGATCTATCGTATTACCGTTGCGATGCGTGGGTTCATTTATTATTTGTGTAAGACCACAGCTATCAATTATAGTCTGGAGCGCCACGCATGGAGGGTCCGATGGGGTATTCATATGGATGTTAAAGTCTCCCATTATGATTATATTGTCGGCGTGCGTCACTAGATCAGCAACGAACTCTGAAAATTCATTGATAAAGTCCGAATAGGGCCCAGGGGGGCGGTAGATGACAGCCAGGTGGAGAGGCAGCGGTGTGACAAACCTCATAGTGAGCACCTCAAACGAGTTATATTTATTATTTAGGTCCGAGGTAAGGCTAAAGTTTTTGTTGTATATTAGTGCAACACCCCCACCCCTTTTAATGGGGCGGGCAATATGCGTTCCCGCATAGCCAGGAGGAGACGCCTCACCCAGCGCAAAAAATTCGTCTGGTTTGAGCCAGGTCTCGGCTAAACCAACGACATCAAGATTGTTGTCTCTGATGACTTCATTAACTAATAACGTTTTGGAAGACAATGACCTTATGTTTAAAAAGCCCATATTATAGGTAGTGGGTTGTTTTGAGGAGTTTTTGTTGAAAGTATCCGTAGTAGCAATATTAATAATGTTACGTTTATTATGCATAGTGCACTTTAAATAATTTCGACCATATCTAGGAATTGATATGACAGGAATTTTTAGATTGTTTGCCACCTCAGTAAAATGCATGTCCACCTCTGACGCAGAAAAAACATTATGTGAGTTGTATATTATTCTAGAAGGATTGCTATGTGTGCAGGGATTATCCAGCCTGGCGCTGGCTAGTTCTAGCTTAACAGACTCCTTATTAGCGCTTCTTTGTGGATTAGCATTTAGCTTTTTCGTTAGTCCCGCTAACAACAAAGCATTTAGCTTTGTTGTTAGCCCCGCCCGACACCCCCGCTTCTGCTTCCGAGCGCACCGCTTACGTCTCTTTCGCTGACCGTCTCCGCTGGTAGTCGACGCCGCTGCTTCAAAGGCCACTGCTGGATGTAGCTCGCGAAGAATTCCCAAGCTAGCGAGCAGGTCCATCGTACACGCATCTATCAGCCCAAAATGGCCCGATCTCTCCACATCCAGAATTGTAAGTCGGTCGTAAGTGATCACGGAGTGAACACGCTGTGAGCCAGCCATGAAATTGACTGAATTGAGGGGTATTTTTGCCCTCACTTCCAGGAGCGCTCGCACGAAGCCGCTGCTCTGAAGCGCAGCCATCTTGGAAGTCTAGGTCCAGAACCCCGCGCGGCTTCCTGCCGAACAATAACTCAAAGGGGGAAAACACTGTGGAGGCCTGGGGAACCTCCCGCACTGCAAACAACAGAGGATCTAACCATTTATCCCAATTTTGGCTTATCTTCGTGCACAAACTTACGGATCATGGATTTCAGAGTCTTATTCAGCCGCTCCACCAGTCCGTCGGTCTGCGGGTGGTACACGCTGGTCCGAATAGACTTTTTACCCAATAATCTGTACAGCTCCTTCACCGTACGTGACACAAATGAAGTGCCCCAATCAGTCAGAATCTCTTTCGGGATTCCGACACGGGAGATGACCTTAAACAGCGCCTGCACCACACTCTTTGCAGAGATGGACCGCAGCGGCACTGCTTCGGGATATCGAGCTGCGTAATCCACCAGAACTAACCCAAAACGATATCCCCGGGTACTCTGGTGAAATGGTCCGACAAGGTCCATGCCAATCCGTTCCAACGGGACCTCTATGAGTGGTAATGGCCGCAAAGGCGCTCTGGGGGTGGCCGCTGGATTGACTAGCTGGCAGGCCGGGCAGGCCGCACACCAGCTGCGCACGTCTGCCCGGATGCCTGAATCGGACCATTACCCGGTTTAGTGTTTTATCGTACCCCATATGTCCGGCCATGGGGTTATAATGAGCCGCCTGGAAAATAATTTCCCGACGGCTTTTTGGCACCAACAACTGAGTGATTTCCTCTCCTGTCTGAGTGTCACGACTCACTCTGTATAATCTGTCCCTGATCAATGCAAAGTGGGGAAATACCCACGCTATTCCTGGGTGCACCAACTGACCATCAGTTGATATCACTTGGTCCAAGGCTGAGCGTAGAGTATCACCACCAGACTGCTCAAGTGGAAAATCTTCCATGGGGAGCCATTGGGGAGCCGGGGGGGACTTCCTATGAAGCCCCCGCCGGTTCCCCCTCCCCCTTGGCAGTGTTGGATGACCTCATGTCACCACTGAGAACAGCACAGATATCCCATTTCCCTACCGGTCGTGAACGCACCCCCGCGCACTGCCCCACTAAATCATTAAACCCTGCCCAATTTGTTCCCAAGATTAAGGTGTGCGTCAGGTCCGAACTTAAACCTAATTTCCACCGGCACTATAGGGTACTCGTGAATATTCCCATGCACACATTTAATCCTCACCAGTGCAGCCTCCCTCAAAGCCCCGGGTCGAACCTGGTTCTGGTGGATCAGAAACTGCTCACAGCCCGAATCCACCATCGCCAGGTGTGTACCCCCTCGAATCCTTACTGGAACACAGTACGTCTCTCCCGGCCCGGGGGAGGGTGCCGTAGGGCCGACAACCCGGATCACCTGCCCCACCTCCATGAGCGAACACTACCGACGCACGTGACCGGGCTGCCCACACCTCCAGCACGCCTGCCCAGGCGTCCGTGGAGCCGTCTGCGGGGGTAGCACATCATCTGCAGCGGTCGGGGCCTGTGAGGCAGAAGAAAACGATGGATCATTAATCCAGTTCTGTGGAACCGGCGGACCCGCCTGCGCGGCGCCGGTACTTGACGCTCGGCTGCCTCAACAGTCCTCTCCCCCTTCCACGCCTCGCGGTGCACCGCCAGGTGGTCCTCTGCCAAAACCACCACTGCTACCAGGTCTTTGGGGCGGTGGTAGCGGATCCAGGTCGATGTTCGCGCCGGGATCGCCTCCAGGAACTGCTCCAGCACGACCAGCTCCACCACTCGCCCGTCAGCTTCCGATCATCCGGCCCCAGACGTAGCGCCAGTGTCTGTGGTCCTCGCTTGAACTGCCTGTCTGGTCCAACACAGCGCGCCTCAGATCCTGGAACCGAACCTGGGATCTCGCCGGCAGGCTGAGCGCCGCTCGGTGCACCTCTCCGGCCAGCAGTGGCAGCAGCCGCACTCCCCACTCTGCCTCCGGCCAAGCGCATGCCACCGCCGTGGCCTCAAACATGGCCAAAAAAGCCTGGGGCAGATGGCGGTGGCTGATGTTGGCGCCGCCGCCCCCACCAGCGACTGCAAAATCTGGCTTTGCTGGGCCATCTGGAGTCGGAATACCTCCATCTGCTGCTGGCTCGCAGCCATCACCTCCGCCAAAACCTGCCCCAGCGCTGCTAGTGGGTTGGGCGCTGTCATCCTTGGGTGTCAGGGAAGTTGGGCGCCAGCACTCCACTCCGCGACTTTTCAGTCTCTCCAGCGTGTCTGTCCAGCGTGAGTGTCAAGCGTGTGTCTCCAGCGTGTGTGTCTCTCTCATGGCCCCGACCGCTACTGATAAGAATGACAGGGGATTAGACAATCAGCCACAGCTGGGGCAATCCAATCACCTGCCAGCTGTACTTCGAAGCGATCCCCCACACACCACCCTCCGCAGCAGGTGCGCAAACCACGCCCTCCTCCACATATGTTTTATTATGTTTGTTGGCTCTTGAGAAGTCTGCAGTGAGTAGTAATCAGTGATGTTGTCGAAGGAAAAAGGAACGTTGTGATGCGTTCAAAAGATTAATGCGCCGCCTTATGCTTAAAATGAGCAAAATACGTAAATATTACATGTTATTAGAAATGTGCCTGTTACTACATATATAATTACAGTGGGTATATAATATGTTGATGGAGGTGTTTGGATGTTTTTGAAGTGCTTTATAGGCAGAATAGAGCAACTCCCATAGGCTCCATTGTAGTGGACCTTTGCTACCATTTATTGACTAGTTAGAATACATTAAAAAAAGAAAAACATATGTGTTCTCGTCCTACTTAAAGATTGTGAATGATAGGCAAAATTCCAAAAAAGTGTAGTTACCCTTTAAGAGAACTAGTTGTTTTTTAGTGTAATTTTGTAATATTAGCACGAAAACTAGACGTCTAAAAGGTTATTGGTACAGTAAGTAATGGAAAAGCCTACAGAATTGTCTGACAATACTCACATTCATACAGTAACACATGAACATAGCCACAGGCAGACTCAGACAAAAACAATAGTACAACAGATTGTAATAGTTGTGTGGAGCTTGTGATTCCCATGGCAGTCAAGTGAGTAGAAAATACTTAGTATAGCGCAGTGTGAATTTAGCTTCAGGCGTATGTGTTTAAGGAAGCGAGAGAGAAACGGGTGGTTTTACAGATCTGCTGTTAAACTACTAGTGACTGTCATTTTTCACCAAGTAACTGCATTTTTTATTTGACTGGATTTTTATTTAGAGCTGTTTTTTTTCTCTCTGTCACAAATGTAACCTTGACACATGTGCAATATGTTTTTAAAATTTGTATTATGTTTTTAAATTTTTTATTATTGTTTGTTGTCTTAAGAATATTTTATGTAGGTTGTTTTAAAAGCACTGAGCTGTATTGCTGTTAAATTTCGTTGTTTCCATGCAATGATAATAAAGGTATTCTGATTCTACTGTATCAAAAAATACTTTGACCTTCTAATATTTCTCTTATGGTATTGCTTTTTGGTAATTTTTTAAATATTTTAATTGCTATTCTGTTTTGTTATGGTATTAGTTGACCGGTATTTGTCAAATTCTAGTTACGGCCCTGCCTGCAAGACATTACAGCAATTGCAAGTGTCATAGTACAAACACCTGAAACCAGAGGTGTCAGTGAGGCCGGCAGACCGTGTGGCTGCAAAGTAAAAATGTTAAATCTAAACAGTAGTGAGGATACAAACAGATGCATACTTTTGGGATGTCTTTTGGCCCTGAAAAATTACCAATAACTTAATTTCTGCAAAGGTTTTCACGGCCCCAACACATACAACTGTCTTTACAGGATTTAGTTGGAAAGTTAAGCACTGTTATTACTGTTAAATTGGGCATTTTCAACATACCTGCTTTTTTAATATTTAATGCAATTATTTTGGATGGTTATGTAACCAATGAATACATTCAGAGTCCTGATAACAGTTTACTATCCATCCAGGTTTAATACTTACTGGACTGAAATGCACCTTGCACCAAAGAACACACTTGTAAATATGAAAAAAAGAAAATACAAAATTATATATATATATATATATATATATATATGTATATATGTCCACAATGATTTGTTCAATTGTCCTTAATATCCATATATACAGTATATATTGATAATGATGGCCAGCGAGATGAATTAATGTCTGTAGAGCTCTACGTATAAATATCAAATATGACGAAGCGTGAGTTTTGGAATGCCTTTAATGAACCAGCGGTTTGGTAAGATGACAGATGATAAATGTCCTCCAATGTGGCCCAAGAAATCGCCAGGATCCTCTTTGATTCCCAACGGCGAGCAAGGAAACATCAAAGAGTCGGGTAAAGTAGGAAAGAGATTGGCACATTCGAAGTTATTGGATCAATATCTGAAAATCTTCTTAAAGCACAAATGATGCATCTTTCGAACCACTGGAATGTAGACAAAGAGCTACAAGTTGCTAAGTGATGATTTTTAACACAATAATTTGTCACCAGAGCAGGAAATATACCATTGTTTCCAATGAGGAGCTCACACTGCAGCAGTGCGCAGGGACCGTCTACTAATTGCAACCTCTTACAACATAATTGTTTAATAAATTATACAATTAAATATTATATACTCTTCGGCCTAATTATACAATCAGACATAAATAGTATAATTTTAAGGAATACACATTCATTATTTTAGACAGATAATTTTTGAAAAAGATTTTAATATTCAATAGTTTTATGATGATACATAGTAAACACATGAAACATAGATGATGATCATTTGGATTTACTACAACTTACTCCAAATATTATTTTGGGGGCAAATATTTTATTGATTTTTGAAAATTATTTAAAAAAAAAAAAAATTCCAATAGCTTTAAGACTATACAACATATAATCTCAAAAATCACATGACTAATAGATAGTGTCTAGTTCTATCTACTACTACAAGTCTTATTTTTGGTTAAAAATATTTTAATGATTATTTAAGAATATTTAACATTTTTAAATTTCAATAGCTTTAAGACTATAGAATACATCTAAAAAATCACATGACTTTGTAATGTCTATTTTTTTTACAAGCCTTATTTTGGGGAAGAAATATTTAGATTTTTGAGGAATATATACATTTTTCAATAGCTTTAAAACTATACACCATATCATCTCAAAAATCACATGACTAATAGATAGTGTCTCGTTCTATCTACTGCAAGTCTTATTTTGGGGAAAAAAACATTTTAATGTTTATTTAAGAATATTGAAAATGTTCCAATTTCAATAGCTTTAAGAATATAGAGCATACCTCAAAAATCACCTGACTTATAGTGTTTAGTTGTTTCTACTACAAGTCTTATTTTGGGGAGACATATTTTGATGATTTTTTAGGAATATAAAATGTTTTCAATAGCTTTAAGACTATACAACATATCTCAAAAATCCCATGACTAATAGTGTCTAGTTCTATCTACTACAATTCCTATTTTGGGGAAAAACATGTCTAATGATTTTTGAGGAATATTTAAAATTTGCAATAGCTTTAAGACTACAGAACATATCTCAAAAATCACATGACAAACAGAAAGTGTTTAGTTCTTTCTACTACAAGTCTTGTTTTGGGGAAACAAATATTTCAATGAATTTTGAGGAATATTTTAATTTTTCAATGGCTTTAAGACCATACAACATACATATCTTCTAAAAAAATAACACAACTTATAGTGTGTAGTTATTTCTACTAAAAGTCTTATTTTGGAGGAAAATTATTTTAATAATTTTTTAGGAATAATTAAAATTTTCAATAGCTTCAAGACTGTACAATATATATTCTCAACAATAACACGACTTAGTGTTCAGTTCTTTCTACGACAAGTTTTATTTTGGGGGAAAATAATTGTAATAATTTTTGAAAAATATTTAACATTTTCAAAAGCTTTAAGACTGTACAATGTATCTTCTAAAAAGAGAACACAATTTATAGTGTCTAGTTCTTTCTACTACAAGTCTTATTTTTGTGGAAAATTATTTTAAGGATTTTTTGGGAATATTTAAAATTTTCAATAGCTTTTCCACTACAATAAAAAATCAGATTATAGATAGTGTCTGGTTATTTCTACTACGAGTCTAATTTTGGGGATAAAATGTTTTTTTCAATTGTTTAAGACTATAGAATATGTCATCTCAAAAATCACATGACATATAGTGTCTAGTTCTTTCTACTACAAATCTAATTGTGGGGATTTTTTTTAAAATGATTTTTGAAAAATATTAAACATTTTCAATAAATTTAAGACTATACAACACATCTCAACAATCACATGATCACATGACTTATAGATAGTGTCCAGTTCTTTCTATTACAAGTCCTATTTTTTGGGAAAACATATGTTTATGATTTTTGAGGAATATTTACAATTTTCAATGGATTTAAGACTATACAACATATAATTGTGACGTTTTACTGGGAAAAGTAGACGACAGAAACAATGACTTCGTTTAGCTGTCAGCGTGTTTATTGACAGCTGGATATGTGAGTGACATGTGTAATTAAACCAAAGAGATGTGGTGTGACTAAATGTGAGACTTATCTGAGCGTGATTGTTAGAGGATGTTGAGGGTGCGTGTTGATCCAGGTGGAAGTCCAAATAAGGGCAAGGCAGGCTCGAGTGTTGGAGGACAGGCGGTTAGTCGAGGGCAGGAGCGCGGCGTCGTTGTCAGTGGGCAGGCGTGAGGTCGAAAATCCAGGAAGGCAAGGGGGAATCCACGGGAAGGTCCAAGGTGACAAGGCACACAGCTTGACAAGGAAGGATGACTGGGAGCTGGAGAAGACACAACACAAGAGACAATGAGCACGGCGGGGAGGAAGCACAGGGAGAGAAAATGCACAAATGGATGAGCGAGGAACGTGTGGGCTTACTGTACTGGGTACGAGAAGCTACGTTCTGGCCTCGGATCTCAGGTTGCGTTGGCTCTTGAAGGCAGATCGCTCATCACGGGCAGGTGTGTGGATTACGGATTGGTTGCAGGCGCGAGGAGGTGCGCCAGCAGCGGAGACAGTGCATCTGTGGGCGTGGCCCGTGGCGCGCCCGTCAGGACGCACAGCAGGAAGAGCAGCAGCAGGAGTAAAAAACAGTAAGTGTAGATGTAAGTGCGTGGAGAGGTGCAGCTACCCTACTGAAGTTGAGTATGAATCGACGGTAAAATCCAGCAAATCCAAGGAACCTCCTTAGTTCAGTACGAGTGGTGGGTTGGGGCCACTCCACCACTGCCTTGATCTTCTTGGGGTCGGCTCGGATGTTACCCCTTTCAATGATGTGGCCCAGGAAGTTTACAGAATAAGAATGGAACTCACATTTCTCTGCCTTGATGAACAAGCGGTTCTCGAGGAGGCGCTGTAGAACCAGGTGGACGTGCTGCTGATGTTCCTGCCTGTTGTGAGAGAAGATCAGAATATCGTCCAGATAAACAACCACAAATTTCTCGAGCATGTCTCTTAAAACGTCATTGACCAGAGCTTGGAAGACTGCTGGGGCATTGGTCAGACCGAAGGGCATGACCCGATACTCGAAATGGCCTAGGTGTGTGTTGAAGGCTGTCTTCCACTCATCCCCCTTCCTAATCCGGACGAGATGGTAAGCATTGCGGAGGTCAAGCTTGGTGAAGACTGTTGCAGGAGCAAGAGGTTCGAAGGAGGAGCTCATGAGTGGAAAAGGATACCTGTTCTTGACTGTGATGGCGTTGAGTCTTCGGTAATCGATGCAAGTCGTACGGTCTGTGCGGGGGTAGGGATAGTGCCCGGGCCTTACTGAATACGGCTGCAAGGTCATGGTAGACAACGGGAACCCCAGACAGGTCGGATGGGGATGACTCAGGCTTGGGTTTCTCCGAGACGGGGGCTGCTGCCTTGAGGCAGTTAGCATGGCATGCCGTGCTCCAGGCCAAGATTCTCCCTGAAATCCAGGAAATATAGGGGTCGTGCTGGCGAAGCCATGAGCCGCCGAGGACAAGGGGAGCTACGGGTGCGTTGAGGATCAAAAAGCTGATTTGTTCCGTGTGGTTGCCTGACAGGGTTAGTGTGACCAGTGCTGTACGGTGGGTGATAGGTCCCAAGGGATGTCCATCCAAGGCCTGAGCTGGTAAGGACTTCTCCAGGGGCAGAAGTTCAATCCCGGCTTGACAGGCAAAATCATGGTCCAGGAAGCTCTCATCTGCACCCGAGTCCAAATATGCTCCCACCCTCAGACTCTTTGACTCCCAAGATAAAGTAGCAGGGAAGAGGCTGCCAGGGTCACTGCGACCCTGGGGAAGGTAGTATGGCTCACTAGTACTCCCCTTACTAGTGAGCATGATCTTTTGGTCGTGTGGGGCAGGTCTGGATCATGTGACCCGCATAACCACAGTAGAGGCAGAGGCGCTGCCGGAACCTCCTCTCCCGTTCCTCAGTGGCAAGTCGTGTCCTGCCCAACTGCATGGGTTCCACCCCACTGGAAGGTGCGGGAAAAAACCCAGACTGGTCCACCAAGGGGGCGCCTTCAGCCCGATATCTGGGAGCATTAGGGGAGTAGGAAGCAGTCCGATTCTCCCACGCCGGCCGTCTGGTCCTCTCGTGGGCTGCGAGTCTTCGTTCCGCTGCCCGTTCCTTTAGCCTCTGGTCCATGAGCAGGGCCAACTGGATGAGGTCATAGTAGGTGGCCGGGCGGTCTCGCAACAATCCGTCCTTGATTTCGTCGGAGAGGCCCCGACGGTAGGCGCTCATCAAGGCCTTATTATCCCACCCGCTGTCAGCGGCCAGGGTGCGGAACTCGAGGGTGTAGTCTGCAACAGACCGAGAACCTTGCTGGAGGGAGTGAAGACGTGAGGCGATGTCTCCTCCATCCGCGAGGTGATCAAAAACTGCCTGGAATTCAGAGCGAAACGTGGCGAAATTTGTGCTGAGGCCAATGTTGTGGTCAACTGCTGCCGTGGCCCACTGGAGGGCCCTTCCAGTCAATAAACAAAAAATAAAGGCTATTTTGGCCCCGTCAGAAGTGTAACGAGAGGGCTGGTGACAAAAAACCATGTCACACTGGACCAAGAAGCCACGGCAAAGTTCAAAATCCCCTTCGAATGCTCTGGGGCTAGCGATCTTCGGCTCGCAGGAAGTAGGGGGCCGTATGGGGACTGCAGCGGCAGAGGCGACTTGCTCGGTTGCCGGCGGAGCGGAAGAGCCTGGGGAAATTAATTCTCGTCGAGCTAAAATGTCAGCAAAAGCAGCATCGAGCTTGTTTTCAAGTACACAAAAGCGCTCTTGGTGCTGCTGGAGTGCCGTGTGCACACCTGTGATATTGGGTACAAGGGAGACTCTGAAGGTGAGCGGGGTACGCGTCATGTCTTTGCCGTCTGGTTCTGACATGGCCAGAACGTACTGTGACGTTTTACTGGGAGAAGTAGACGACAGAAACAATGACTTCGTTTAGCTGTCAGCGTGTTTATTGACAGCTGGATATGTGAGTGAGATGTGTAATTAAACCAGAGATGTAGTGTGACTAAATGTGAGACTTATTTGAGCGTGGTTGTTAGAGGATGTTGAGGGTGCGTGTTGATCCAGGTGGAAGTCCAAATAAGGGCAAGGCAGGCTCGAGTGTTGGAGGACAGGCGGGTAGTCGAGGGCAGGAGCGCGGCGTCGTTGTCAGTGGGCAGGCGTGAGGTCGAAAATCCAGGAAGGCAAGGGGGAATCCACGGGAAGGTCCAAGGTGACAAGGCACACAGCTTGACAAGGAAGGATGACGGGGAGCTGGAGAAGACACAACACAAGCGACAATGAGCACGGCGGGGAGGAAGCCCAGGGAGAGAAAATGCACAAATGGATGAGCGAGGAACGTGTGGGCTTACTGTACTGGGTACGAGAAGCTACGTTCTGGCCTCGGATCTCAGGTTGCGTTGGCTCTTGAAGGCAGATCGCTCATCACGGGCAGGTGTGTGGATTACGGATTGGTTGCAGGCGCGAGGAGGTGCGCCAGCAGCGGAGAGAGGCGTCTGTGGGCGTGGCCCGTGGCGCGCCCGTCAGGACGCACAGCAGGAAGAGCAGCAGCAGGAGTGTGATCCATAACAATAATCTCAAAAATCACATGACTTATAGTGTCTAGTTCTTCTATTACAAGTCTTATTTTCGGGGAAAATGTATTTAATGATTTTGGCAGAATCCATCCATCCATCCATTTTCTACTGCGTATTCCCTTCGGGGTCGCGGGGGGCGCTGGAGCCTATCTCAGCTACAATATTTTTTTAAATTTTAATTTTCAGTAACTTTAAGACTATACAACATATCTCAAAAACACATGACTTATAGATGGTGCCTAGTTCTTTTTACTACAAGTCCTATTTAGGAAAATATATTTTACAGATTTTTGAGGAATATATAACATTTTCAATAGCTATACAGTACATCTTGTCAAAAATCACACAACTTTTAGTGTCTAGGTCTTCTTACTACAAGTCTTATTTTGGAGGAACATTGTTTTAATAATTTTTTAGGAATATTTAAAAAAATCTATTTTCAATAGCTCTAGGACTATACAACAAATCTCAAAAACATGTCTTATAAATGGTGCCTAGTTCTTTCTACTATAAATCTCTCTATGTCCACTACTTGCTGTACATATCCTACCAAGTCAGTCCTACACTGTTTCAATATCCATTTCTCTGATGATGCAATTGTTGATGCTGATTGTTGATGACTGAAGTGTTGATACCAACCAAACCTAAGCCCCCCAATCCATATCCCACACCCCGGATTGTAAATAATGTAAATAATTCAATGTATATACTCTGATGATTATCTTGTGTGATGACTGTATTATGATAGTATATATTTGATAGTATATATCTATATCATGAATCAATTTAAGTGGACCCCGACTTAAACAAGTTGAAAAACTTATTCGGGTGTTACCATTTAGTGGTCAATTGTACGGAATATGTACTGTACTGTGCAATCTACTAATAAAAGTTTCAATCAATCAATCAATCATATTTTGGGGATAAGGTTTTTTTCAGATTTTTGAGAAATATTAAAAATTTCAATATCAATATAATTTACCCCCCAAATGGGACTTGTAGTTGAAAGATTAGGCGCTATCTGTAAATCATTTGATTTTTGAGAAGATATATTGCACAGTCTTTAAGCTATTGAAATTTTAAAATTGTAAATATTTCAAAAAAATCAGTAAATAACTTTTTCCACAAAATAGGACTTGTAGTAGAAAGAACTAGGCACCATCTATAAGTCATATGTTGTTTGAAATGATATGTTGGATAGTGTTGTGTCGTTCGCGAACGATTCGTTCGAAATAACAAATCTTTTGAGTGAACGTACTGAACCGAATCACTTCATGAACTGATTCGTTCCTTTCTCAGTTCAGTTGAGCTCCGCCGCGACCATGCCGGTATGAGTGGAACTGGCGCATTCTGTGACTCACTGAACCCTCGACGTCGGCGAACGACGCAGCCAATGAGAGGGCGGGGGGAGGGACTGAGCGAACGATTCGTTCACCGCGGATTAATGACATGAATCACTCAGTGAACGTCAACGCTCTCGCTCTCTGCTCTGCTTGCCCCAATGCCGCGAGTGATTCTCCCCCCGTCGCGGGGATATGTTTCATGCCATTGGCATCCGTTCTCCATTCATTCTCCAAGCTAACGGCTAATGTTGACTCAAGCCACATGAAAACAAACACACGTCCCCATTATCTCAACACATAAAGTTAAAGAAAATCCGTGCAGGCTGAGCAGCAGCGACGCGAGGGGGAGGGGCGGAGGGTAACGTGTAGGGCAGGCTGTTTTGAGAAGATTTAAAATAAAAATAATAACTAATGTATGTACACATACATTATACGTGATTCGGTGAACACATTTTTTGAACGAATCAATTTAAGGAACTGATTCTAGTGATTCAGTACAGTCAAAAGAACTGCCGATCCCATCACTAATGTTGGATAGTCTTAAACCTATTGAAAATTGAAATCTTTAAATATTCCTTAAAAATCATACAAATATTTTTTTTCTCCCAAAAATGACTTGTAGTAGAAAGAACTATAGCCACTATAAGTAATGTGATTTTTGAGATGATATGTTCTAGTTTTAAAGCCATTAAGCATTTTTAATATTCCTCAAAAATCATTAAAATAACCTATCCACCCCAAATAGGACTTGAAGTAGAAAGAACTAGGCACTATTTATAAGTGATGTGTTTTTGAGATATGTTGTATAGTCTTGAAGCAATTAACAATTTAAAATTTTAAATATTTCTCAAAAATCTTTTAAATAATTGTTCCTCACAATTAGACATGTAATTTACCGAACACTATAAATTGTCATATTTGAGATAATTTTTTTGTAGTCTTAAAACTATTGACATGTTTAAAATTATAAATATTTCTCATAAATCAGTAAAAATTAATTTCCCCCAAATTAAGACTTAACCCCCCCACCCATGTAATTTTTGAGAATGTATTGTTTATTCAAAAAGCTATTAAAAATGGAAAAGTTTAAATATTTCTCAAAAATCCAGAAAATGTTATTTTTAATTTGGACTTGTAGTATAAACAACTGGTGACCATCTATGTGTGGTGCAGTTTACGAGAAATTGTGATGTACAATTAAGTTATTGAATGAATAGCCACACACATTAGTAATAAAAACTCACAGAATATTATCTCTACCTAACACAGTCTTGTATTGTTAACCAATAGGATACATCTTACGTCTGAAATTACTACAGAGACTTGACAATGTATAATAATTTAGATTTTTGTTTTTTTATTATGCATTTTCTTGTCAGGGGTTGCTGTTTGTAGACGGTTCCTAAGTAGTCGTCTGAGCCTCAGCTGTTGAAAAAGCATATCGACAGGTTTGCTGCCCGGACCGCAGATTGTATTGCTGAAAATGAGCTTGTAGCTCATTATCTCCGTTACTATGGTCATAAAGATGTTTCGTTTTTGAACGATTGAGCTGTTATCTCTGAATCTCTTTCTAACTTTACCGCAGTACATCAAAGAGTCATACAGACAATGTAGAAAACATGAACAAGCCTCAGACACTGTTGATGCTCCAAACCACTGTGACAAACTGAACCTGCACTCCCGCTTGTGGCACTACCATAAAGCACCTGTGACTGTTGTAAAGCTGCCATAAAGGGATGTAATCTAATTCCTTAAAGTGAAAACATACACAAATATATACACACAAATATATACCAATACATTGTTAGAACTTGCAGCTGTGTTACAATAACATTGTGGCCTTGTGGTTAGATTGTCTGCCCTGAGATTTGTAGGTCGTGAGTTCAAACCCTGGCCGAGTCATACCAAAGACTATAAAAATGGGACCCAATACCTCCCTGCTTGCACACAGCATCAAGGGTTGGAATTGGGGGTTAAATCACCAAAAATGATTCCCGAGCGCGGCCACCGCTGCTGCTCACTGCTTCCCTCACCTCCCAGGGGCTGAACAAGGGGATGGGTCAAATGCAGAGGTTAATTTCACCACACCTAGTGTGTGTGTTACAATCATTGGTACTTTAACTTTAGATTAATAGAATAACAGTGTCAAACACTACTGAAACTTTTTGTATTTAAGAAACAGTGTTTTTATACAATTTCACAGCTGGTTTACAGTTACTTAATATAAATGATCACTCTTTGAGGAACAAAGGTACTCAATATATAAGCCACATAAATGTGCCACATTCCATACACTCGTTTCAGAGTTTAATACTCAACACTAGCTGTTTGCCCTAGTTCAAAAATGTATTATAATGCGACGTGCCCGTGAGAAGGAATTTCACATATTTTGTGGAAAATAACCCTTATTTCAAAATGCACATCTAGACAGGTATTCCCACAGCGTTCATAATGCGGCGATGATATCATCTCAGCTCAACCGCTACCACTTTAGATAGATTGCAGTCCTGTGGGAAACAGGGCACAAGACTGTTGGAAACGTTAGTTATACTGTACATGCAGTAACACACACAGGCCAACTAAGCTGTCGATTCATCATTCTGCATCCATTTATATTTAAATGTTTGTGTTTGACCCCTGAAGCTTCCTCCTGCAGCGTCTCTGTGTGTCTGTTTCTGTCTTTGTCTGAATAGATTCATCGGGCTCAAAGCTGTTTGTTCACATCCCACTTCCCTCATTAACATTTCACTGCCTCTCTCCTGCTCTCATCAACCAGACGCACACATGCACACACAGAGACACACACTCATGTGCACGGTCAAGCCTGCTGGTAACCCTGCAGCTTTATGACCTTTTGACAGGCAGTTGAACAGTGCTGCAAAAAATGTTCATTTCCTCTTTGTCTCCCTCTATTCCTCTCACGATTAACTGCTTGTAAAGACTATAAGTTAGAATTAAATATAATTACTACACAGTAATTATGTGTTGGTGTTTTAACTCAAATTTATGTAATGACTAGCTTCTTATTTGTCAAACAACCATGTACAAAAACACATCCTGTGGTCATGGATGAAATGCTAATTTGTTTTTGAAGGGTCAAGTTATTGCCATGCATGAAGCATGAGAAAACATCTATGGAGATTGCAGAAACTACTAAAACACATTATTAAAAAGTGGAAGGACAGTGCGGAAACTGTATAGTACCGTATTTTCCGGAAACTGTATAGTACCGTATTTTCCGGACTATAAGTCGCAGTTTTTTTCAGTTTATACTCAGGAGCGACTTTTGTGTGAAATTATTAACACATTACCGTAAAATATCAAATAATATTATTTAGCTCATTCACGTAAGAGACTAGGCGTATAAGATTTCATCGGATTTAGCAATCGGGAGTGACAGATTGTTTGGTAAACGTATAGCATGTTCTACATGTTATAGTTATTTGAATGACTCTTACCATAATATGTTATGTTAACATACCAGGCACGTTCTCAGTTGGTTTTTTATGCGTCATATAACGTACACTTATTCAGCCTGTTGTTCACTATTCTTTATTTATTTTAAATTGCCTTTCAAATGTCTGTTCTTGGTGTTGGGTTTTATCAAATAAATTTCCCCAAAAAATGCGACTTATACTCCAGTGCGACTTATATATGTTTTTTTCCTTCTTTCTTATGCATTTTCGGCCGGTGCGACTTATACTCCGGAGCGACTTATACTCCGAAGAATACGGTAGTCCAAATCTCTTGTCATCAATACAATATCTTGGCGAAAAATGTTGGATTAAATAAATATTGTGACACTGCAGAAGCTTGTGGAAACCACAACAGATGCATTCCAATCATAGCTAAAGACGCTCCAACTAAATGTTTGAGCGCAGTGTTTACCAGGTCTCACAAGACCACAGTCTATTTGTGGCAGTGGTTTGTTTGGTTGGGAGCGAGTCAAATTTGCATAATTGTAGGGTCCTATAAAATTTGTCGTTAGACTCTCCCCGCGTTCTTTTATAGAACGGTCACAGGCCATGGGCCTCATGTTTTAAGCTTGCGTACGCACAAAAACCTGCATCACGTTGTTTTTTACAGCAAAGTTGAGATGTATTTGACGTGGAAATGTGCGTTGCCTCACGTCAACGTTAGGCTTCACATACGCACATTTCTACAGGCTCTTGATACTTTGGCCATTCAGGCTTTGACATTTGATTTTAACAATGTAAAAAGATCTGGGCAAAGACGCAAAATTCACCTTTTCGCCAATGCATTTATGCTTCATATTCATAAAATTTGTGAGGCTGTCTATGAATTTATCTAGGCGATCATTTTGCCACCTATTACTGTCACAACACTCCAGCACCAGCTTGGCCAGTTAGGTGGACAGTTGCCGCACATTAATGGCACCGGAGACGGTAGAGGAATGTTCCGACTTTGTGTCACTTACGGCTGTTACCGCAAATAGCTCTCCTGTGTTCTAATGATAAATTCAGTATTCAAACAAGAGTCAGTCTTTTCGTATCCTTTTTGATATGCTGGCATGTTTACATTTAAAAGATTACAAACCAAATATTACATAATTCTCACATGCTTATACGGCTGTGGGCAGGCTACTGCATGAACACATTTTATTTTAAGTTACACAAATTATATTTATATTGGGTGTAATCAGAGTTACCCACCTCTTCTAAAGTTTTAGATATCATTGTAGCGACTATCTTTTCAAACATGGTTCATCACTACTTTATCTCCGGTCTGACCACGGAACTTTAGTTCTTAGAGAGTTCCGGTCGTACGGTTTGTCACGGGACACATTTCAGGTGTTGTTGTTGCATGAGTGAGCCACTGATTAGGAGATGTGGGTCCGTTATTGATTTCAGTAAAGTCTGAATGTCATTAAAACAGTTAGTGCCATCTTTTCACACTTCTTCAACTCTCGTCCTTGCGAGCTACACCAGTACAACAAAGATGATGGAGAGAAGACGCTGTCCAAGTGGAGGGACAAAAATAAGACCGCCCACAAAACGGCGCATCCTGAAGCGATTGTCAGAAAGCGACTTGAAGATGGTCTGTTAAACATAATCCATGCAACATTTTGACCAAAGAACCACCATTACATGTTGTGTACATCACAAGGAAGTGTTTTAAATTTAGAAAAAAAATCATAATAGAGACCCCTTTAGTGCGCCTTTTGTATGAAAATGGACCTGAATAGATCCGCTCATCGGCAGTGCGCCTTATAATACGGTGCGCCCGATGGTCCGAAAAATACGGTAATACTTTGTCAAATGATATGATAAATTTTGAACTACATGGTGTAGGTTCATCTGGCTGCACAGTTTTTTTTTACTTGTAAACTTTTTATTAATGTAAGTAATATATAGTGCTGCTCCTGTTGAAAAAGTGACCTCATTTCAATGTTATGTGCATTTATAAAAAGAAAAAAGAAAGATCATTCAAATTGTTCTTG
Organism: Entelurus aequoreus; assembly: GCF_033978785.1. NCBI lineage: Eukaryota > Metazoa > Chordata > Actinopteri > Syngnathiformes > Syngnathidae > Entelurus > Entelurus aequoreus. The sequence goes on from NC_084743.1 coordinate 40,801,946, forward strand.
TTTATTTCAAAAATGTTTCCCTAAAAGTCGCATTGAGGCGAGACAGTAGAGGTGGGAATCTTTGACGACCTCACGATTTGATAACAACTACGAATCAGGAGCTACAATTCGATTTAAAATTGATTATTTATGCATATTTAATTTATGTATATTAATGCAGTTTTACATTTATTTTCGTTTCAAATTATTTGCAACTTTTAAAATCAGTGCATTCGTAATAAGAAATTCTCATCACATTTATTAAATAAATGGAAATGTGTGCAAAACTGAAACAAAAAGTGCCCTAAAATGAAGGAGCTGATCGGATCTCTGGGTAAGGTAGCCACATTTTTGTATTGTCTGCATGACTTTATTTACAATACATAAAACAATTGGCGATTATTGGCGTTCACTAATAGATTTTATTACATGTCCGAACTGTGATGCATATAAAAATCTATGATTTCCGCAACGTCTACGAGACAGTGTGTTTTATTCGATTTGGCAAAGCAGTACAAGCACAGCACTTTTAATCTGCACCATACTGAAGCGGAAGGAGACAATTAAGGCTATAATAATGCAGTTTATTTATACAATTCATTGAGCAAACCAAAGTCAATAACTAAAATCAAAAACTACTCCCGATTACTCTTTGAAATCATTTTAGCCTGCAAAGTCTGCCTGTGTCTAAGGACTTATTACCTGAATTTGTAAAAATGAACAAAAACAAAAAATGTGGTTTTGGAAAAAAAAAAGACTTATTACTCTAGTATTAATAACATCTTGATGCTACCCTTTGTATTGACGCTACCAATTTATGGATTGATCCGCCCTCTTACATGTTACACATACATACTTGAACTGCGACAATGCTGACACACCAACAGTTGCTGTTATATTATCCTCTCTCTAGACTCTTAAAGGCCTACTGAAACCCACTACTACCGATCACGCAGTCTGATAGTTTATATATCAATGATGAAATCTTAACATTGCAACACATGCCAATACGGCCGGGTTAACTTATAAAGTGCAATTTTAAATTTCCCGGGAAACTTCCGGTGGAAAACGTCTAGGTATGATGACGTTTGCGCGTGACGTCAAGGGTTGAAGTGGAAGTATTGGGACACCATTGTATCCCAATACAAACAGCTCTGTTTTCATCGCAAAATTCCACAGTATTCTGGACAACTGTGTTGGTGAATCTATTGCAATTTGTTCAATTAACAATGGAGACTGCAAAGAAGAAAGCTGTAGGTGGGATCGGTGTATTAGCGGCTGGCTACAGCAACACAACCAGGAGGACTTTGAGTTGGATAGCAGACGCGCTACCGTGAGTACGCAGCTTTCTTCCAAACATTTGATCGCTTGCCCGTACGTGCGTGGCGCTATGTGCATGTCACGTACGTAACTTTGGGGAAATATATGTTTCTTGCCGACTCTGATGGCGGCCGGGGTGTCGTCGAAAGCTACAACGCCCGCCGTCGCGCCGCTGTCCTCACCTTGACTTACTCCGTCTCCGGGCCGCCGACCGCATCGATGATCGGGTGAAGTCCTTCGTCGCGCCGTCGATCGCTGGAACGCAGGTGAGCACAGGTCGTGATGAGCAGATGAGAGCTGGCGTAGGTGGAGAGCTAATGTTTTTAGCATAGCTCTGTCGAGATCCCGTAGCTAAGTTAGCTTCAATGGCGTCGTTAGCAACAGCATTGCTAGTCTTCGCCAGGCGGTACAGCATTAACCGTGTGGTTACAGGTCCAGAGTTTGGTAGTATTGTTGATCTTCTGTCTATCCTTCCAGTCAGGGGCTTATTTCTTTTGTTTCTATCCGCATTTAAGCACGATGCTATCACGTTAGCTCTGTAGCTAAAGTGCTTCGCCGATGTATTGTCGTGGAGATAAAAGTCACTGTGAATGTCCATTCCGCGTTCTCGACTCTCATTTTCAAGAGGATATAGTATCCGAGGTGGTTTAAAATACAAATCCGTGATCCACAATAGAAAAAGGAGAGTGTGGAATCCAATGAGCCCTTGTACCTGATTGATTGATTGATTGATTGAGACTTTTATTAGTAGGTTGCACAGTGACCTAAGTTACGATCAGAGCGAAAAAAGATACGTCCTGCACTGCACTCTAATCCTTCACTCTCACGTTCCTTATCCACAAATCTTTCATCCTGGCTCAAATTAATGGGGTAATCGTCGCTTTCTCAGTCCGAATCGCTCTCGCTGCTGGCGGCCATCATTGAAAACAATGGGGAAATGTGAGGAGCCCTCCAACCTGCGACGTCACGCTACTTCCGGTACAGGCAAGGCTTTTTTTATCAGCGACCAAAAGTTGGGAACTTTATCATCAATGTTCTCTACTAAATCCTTTCAGCAAAAATATGGCAATATCGCGAAATGATCAAGTATGACACATAGAATGGATCTGCTATCCCCGTTTAAACAAAAAAAAATCATTTCAGTAGGCCTTTAATAATCTACTTGTTAATTTCCTGTTAATAACTGCTTCTGCAGTAACGTGGTTCAACCTACACTACCGGTACCAGCGCTCAAATTTTACTGCCGCACCGTGGCATTTGCTGCGACCGCCCTCGTCATTTGCCGTAATGCCCCAAAAATTGACCAACATTTGCGGCAAGAACATGCCGTGACCACCCTTGACTTTTTACTTTTTAATGGACAAGGGATGTAACAGTAAAGGGTATAATGATAATTTGCGATAATTCCCGATGGTTAGTAATACTGTTTAATTTTTTAATGACCGAAAAACCGTCATTTATTAATGCATTTTCGGCAACACAAAGTCAGGCGCACGCGCACTAGCGTCGTTTGGCTTGATAATCATGATGGAACCAACGACACCGACTTTGTTGCGGAAATTTCCCCTCGGATAATTTCTGATTCTGATTCTGATTAAACGGAGCCAAGCGCTTGGTTTAACGTTATTTTCCCTCGCTTCCCGCCGTGCGTTTAAGGGTGCGCTGCTGTGTTTGGATGGTGTGGACAATATTGGAGACACTTGTCCCCACACTAAAAGTAGGAGAAAACTATTTGATGTTTTGCAGCAGGCGATGTGTCGTGAACGTTGTCACAACTTGTTTATAATGTCTTTACTTTGTTTACTGGGCTGTTCACTCCTCCTTTATTTAACTGCAAACTGTATCAGTGTTCAAAAAACATCAATACTAGCTATAATGTTTTGTCATTTCATCGAATTGAATGCAGGCGGTGAGGTATCACTCCGGGGGTTTTTTTGTTGGCCAGACTGTTGTACTGAAACACTAGGGAGGCGTTGGAGAAGAACAAAGCTTGTTTATTAGACTTCATCTTCATTAGCCAAACTGCTTTGTGTTTTATTTCGATATGAAAAAGTAAACACCAGGTTTTGTTTACATTAATTGTGTTTTTTATCATGTCACTTCAAAAATCATTCATGTGACATCATTTTGTTTGTGTTATTGTGTATAGTTAATTCCTATATGACATATTTCTGCTCAAACTCATAATGGATCCGTCTCGATACATCATCTACATGATGTACATAACTTAAAAAAATAAATAAATAATAACTCTCTATCAAAATGTAAAAATAGAGATAAAGGCATCATCAATCAATCAATCAATGTTTATTTATATAGCCCTAAATCACAAGTGTCTCAAAGGGCTCATGTAATGACAAAAAGCTGACAAGTTGATGTTGTTAAAGAAAAAAACAACAACTAATGTTTGTCTATAAATATATGGATAACGTTTATCTATAGTCTTTTTATTAGACATTACAAATGACACGATGGTATTACGTTCACACCTCAACACTGCTTTACTTAACAATCAGTAATCATGACTTCAATATTGATAACAATAATCTTAATTATTACTTTGGCCACAATTGGCAGCCTTAGATCTCATACATTAACACTATTATCATTTAGATTGAAAATAAATCATGGTTGTCAATTTTGTCAAACCTCAATATCATTATGCATAAAAATAATAACACATCAACAAACATGACATCACATAATGTTTTGCCTCTTTACAGCTTTCATACAAATATTCTAAAATATACCCCTGACCCCATTTTTGTGCCAGTCCAGCCCTGCTTAAAAGTACTGTTAAAATATTATCTTGTCTTGTTCTTATGAACCCAATATTGTCTCGTGAGCTGAGTGTATTGTTACAATCCTACAGGAGAATAATACATTTTGCTACGTGCACATTAATGCTTTGAAAGTTTACCAAAACAGAGGAGCAGAGAGGTTATTAATATGTTCATGAAGATAAATATGTTTAGAATAATTTCTTAAAATCTCAGGAGACCTATTTAAAATGTTCAAATATTTAGGTTAGTCAAATGTAGTGAATGCTAAAACAGATGTTTAAAAATAATTTCAAAATGTTTTTTGGAAAATTATTGCGATTGTTCTCATAAAAGGTTTTTAGAAGAGTTAATTTTTGCAACTGAAAAACTCAAATAGTAAAATGTATGGTAAATTGCATTTGTTTGTGTGTACCTCTGCATGTACTTGTGTATGTTGGGGGCTAGGTGTTTTGGGGTGGGGTTAAGGGTTTTGGAGCGCTGTAGCTATTTGGCTCGAATTCAAAACCCTTGGCTTTGCAGGTTTTAGCAAACTGGCCCTGTAAGCACACATCTTCTTGGCATGGAGAAAATAATGAAATGTTCTGTTTTCATTTAGAGTTGGTATGGCAGTATAAATTTGACTGTTCGTGTTGCAAACATTCTTGACGGGAGGAGGCGTGGAGGTCAGTTTGGGCTACAGCTGCTTACATTGAGAGTACTGGGATTTGTCAATTGCCTAAATTGGCAATTCTTCTGCAGGAGTTCAGAGAAAATACACTGAAATTGGAGTTCATTGGTGTGCTGAGTAAGACGACAAGCATATTTAGGTAATAGAAATGGAAGTCTATTTGGAATATTTTTTTGGTTGCACTTCACTCCAAAGCCCGATCAGTATAACAACTTCTCTACATTACCATCTCTGGAGAAAACCTTGATATGGAGATTTGATTTGTATATTCAGGTGTTCAGGTCTCGCTAACGCTTCTATACTGGCTATGGTGAAAAGGAATGTGAGTCAGTAGAGGATGAGGGAAGATATTGCTATACTATGAAGTATCTACAGTACATATAAGTATATACCATATACAGTATATTGTGCGGATTGTGCAGAAAATGTTTATTTCCCCTTGGGGATTAATAAAGTATTTCTGATTCTGATTCTGATTCTGATATGTGTATATAATATACAGTATATGTGTGTATATGTACATATATACATATATACAGTGGTTATGTGCATTATAAAAACAAAGAAAATACATGTACATATATATATATATATATATATATATATATATATATATATATATATATATATATATATATATATATATATATATATATACATATATATATACATATATACATATATACATATATACATATATACATATATATATATATATATATATATATATACATACATTAGTGTATACACACACACACACACTATATATATATATATATATATATATATATATATATATATATATATATATATATATATATATATATATATATATATATATATATATATATATATATATATATATATATATATATATATATATATATATTTATATTTATATTAGGGCTGCAACTAACGGTTGATTTGATAATCGATTAATCTGTCCATTATTACTTTGATTAATAATCGGATAAAAGAGACGAATTACATTTCTATCCTTTCCAGTATTTTATTGAAAAAAAACAGCATACAGGCACTAGGGATGTCCGATAATGGCTTTTTGCTGATATCCGATATTCCGATATTGTCCAACTCTTTAATTACCGATACCGATATCAACCGATACCGATATCAACCGATATATGCAGTCGTGGAATTAACACATTATTATGCCTAATTTGGACAACCATGTATGGTGAAGATAAGGTACTTTTTTAAAAAAATAATAAAATAAGATAACTAAATTAAAAACATTTTCTTGAATAAAAAAGAAAGTAAAACAATATAAAAACAGTTACATAGAAACTAGTAATTAATGAAAATGAGTAAAATTAACTGTTAAAGGTTAGTACTATTAGTGGACCAGCAGCACGCACAATCATGTGTGCTTACAGACTGTATCCCTTGCAGACTGTATTGACATATATTGATATATAATGTAGGAACCAGAATATTGATAACAGAAAGAAATGGGGGGAGGGAGGTTTTTTGGGTTGGTGCACTAATTGTAAGTTTATCTTCTGTTTTTTATGTTGATTTAACAAAAAAAAACAAAAAACCGATACAGATAATAAAAAAAACGATACCGATAATTTCCGATATTACATTTTAATGCATTTATCGCTAACAGGCAACATACTTATTTTGATTATTGTTTCTCAGCTGTTTGTACATGTTGCAGTTTATAAATAAAGGTTTATTAAAAGATAAATAAAAATTGCCTCTGCGCATGCGCTTAGCATAGATCCAACGAATCGATTACTAAATTAATCGCCAACTATTTTTATAATCGATTTTAATCGATTTAATCGATTAGTTGTTGCCGCCCTAATATATATATATATATATATATATATATATATATATATATATATATATATATATATATATATATATATATATATATATATATATATATATATATATATATATATATATTAGAGATGCGCGGATAGGCAATTATTTCATCCGCAACCGCATCACAAAAGTCGTCATCCACCCGCCATTCACCCGAACCAACATTTTATCAAAACCACACCCACCCGCCACTGGCCCGTTGTTATATATCTAATATAGACGATGCAAGGCGTTAGTGAGGTTAAAGAAAGGAGACTGATCCAATGCAGCAGAGACATTCAATGCGTGCCACGCATTAATATCTCTTGCAGTTGCAGCAAGCAGAACGATGCTTTTAAGAAGTTAAAAAAATGTTTTATAAAGACTAGGCCTATATTTTCGTTAGGTAAAAAAAAATTATATTTTATTTCAATGAATATTAACTTGTTAACGTTATAATGCTCAAATAGGGATGAGGGCGGGGTGCACAGTGAAACAGTGAACAATTTTGCGACAAAGATGAACCTTTATTGATTGATCTGCAGCCATGACAAAATATCAGACAATCTCCATTGTCAACAACAGGCAGGAAAATAAAGATGAACACATAGCCTATGTTGTAGGCATAGGCTCAGACATTTTTAAGTTCAAATAAAAAAATAAATAAAAAATGTGCCTCATAAGCCTTAGGCTGTCAATCACGCGCACAAACTTAAATTATACAATAACATATGTATGTCATCCCTATTTAAACAAAAATAAATTAAATAAATAATAATAATTGAATTATAATGAAAATAGACGGTCGCGACAAACAAAGCAGGCTAAATAGCCTTACATTGTAGCCAATCGGAGATGCGCTTCACTTGAAAGCGAGGCCAAATAATTAACACACAGTAGTATATCTCCAATAGAAAAAAAAACCACAATAAACAACGCAATTGCCTTAATTCCTTTGCATTGTAGTGCGCCCAAACAACACGTAACCATCAAAATTATTCAGCTGACCGAACTCAATATAGGTTAGGTTAGGTTAGACATGGGCTTATTTGGTATAACCTAGGTAACGTAGACTAATTCGTTTAACATATCCAACCGTATGTCTACTTACTTTTTTTTTTTTAGCACTATGCAGGAATAAAATGGTATCTACAGTGCCAGGATTCAGGCGAGAGCGCCTGGCCTCTAAAATGCGCCCTGCTGCGCTGAAGGAGCACTCACTTGCGGCACTCAATTGTTGCTGGGACACATAGGATTCTCTTTATACATTTACTATGTATATATATTTCCGAATTGGTTCAACCGCCACCCGCCCGAATCTATTTAAAATCCATTTTTTTCCTCATGTACCCGCCCGACCCCCGCATTACCCGCGGACTCCGCGGGTGCGTCCGCAAACCACGCATCTCTAATATATATATATATATATATATATACATATATATATATATATATATATATATACATATATATATATATATATATATATATATATATATATATATATATATATATATACATATATATATATATATATATATATATATATATATATATATATATATATATATATATATATATACATATATATATATATATATATATATATATATATATATATATATATATATATATATATATATATATATATATATATATATATATATATATACAGTCGTGGTCAAAAGTTGTAAAGAACATATTGTCATGGCTGTCTTGAGTTTCCAATAATTTCTACAACTCTTATTTTTTTGTGATAGAGTGATTGGAGCACATACTTGTTTGTCACAAAAAAACATTCATGAAGTTTGGTTCTTTTATAAATTTATTATGGGTCTACTGAAAATGTGACCAAATCTGCTGGGTCAAAAGTATACATACAGCAATGTTAATATTTGGTTACATGTCCCTTGGCAAGTTTCACCGCAATAAGGCACTTTTGGTAGCCATCCACAAGCAACTGGCAAGCTTATGGTTTAAATTTTGACCACTCCTCTTAACAAAACTGGTGCAGTTCAGCTAAATGTGTTGGTTTTCTGACATGGACTTGTTTCTTCAGCATTGTCCACACTTTTAGTCAGGACTTTGGGAAAGCCATTCTAAAACCTTAATTCTAGCCTGATTTAACCATTCCTTTACCACTTTTGACGTGTGTTTGGGGTCATTGTCTTGTTGGAACACCCAACTGCACCCAAGACCCAACCTCCGGGCTGATGATTTTAGGTTGTCCTGAAGAATTTGGAGGTAATCCTCCCTTTTCATTGTCCCATTTACTCTCTGTAAAACACCAGTTGCATTGGCAGCAAAACAGGCCCAGAGCATAATACTACCACCACCAAGCTTGACGGTAGGGATGGTGTTCCTGGGATTAAAGGCCTCACCTTTTCTCCTCCAAACATATTGCTGGGTATTGTGGCCAAACAGCTACATTTTTGTTTCATCTGACATCACATGGACAAAGATAAGACCTTCTGGAGGAAAGTTCTGTGGTCAGATGAAACAAAAATTGAGCTGTGTGGCCACAATACCCAGCAATATGTTTGGAGGAGAAAAGGTGAGGCCTTTAATCCCAGGAACACCAACCTACCGTCAAGCATGGTGGTGGTGGTAATATTATGCACTGGGCCTGTTTTGCTGCCAAGGGAACTGGTGCTTTACAGAGAGTAAATGGGACAATGAAAAATGAGGATTACGTCCAAATTCTTCAGGACAACCTAAAATCATCAGCCTGGAGGTTGGGTTTTGGGCGCAGTTGGGAGTTCCAACAGAACAATAACCCCAAACACACGTCAAAAGTGGTAAAGGAATGGCTAAATCCGGCTAGAATTAAGGTTTTTGAATGGCTTTCCCAAAGTCCTGACTTAAACGTGTGGACAATGCTGAAGAAACAAGTCCATGTCAGAAAACCAACAAATTTAGCACAACTGCACCAATTTTGTCAAGAGGAGTGTTCAAAAATTCAACCAGAACGTTTAAGTCAGGACTTTGGGAAGGCCATTTTAAAACCTTAGTTCTAGCCTGATTTAGCCATTCCTTTACCACTTTTGACGGGTGTTTGGGGTCATTGTCCTGTTGGAACACCCAACTGCACCCAAGACCCTGATGATTTTAGGTTGTCCTGAATAATTTGGAGGTAATCCTCCTTTTTCATTGTCCCATTTACTTTCTGTAAAGCACCAGTTCTATTGGCAGCAAAACAGGCCCAGAGCATAATACTACCACCACCATGCTTGACGGTAGGAATGGTGTTCCTGGGATTAAAGGCCTCACCTTTTCTCCTCCAAACATTTTGCCGGGTAGTGTGGCAAAACAGCTACATTTTTGTTTCATCTGACATCACATGGACAAAAATAAGACCTTCTGGAGGAAAGTTCTGTGGTCAAATGTTGATACTTTTGGAAAGGGTGGGGTGTGGAAGGGTTCATTTGCATTTATAGGGAACGATGAAACAACAAACTGTTTGCAGCCATACTCAGGAAGTGGGTTAAAATGTGACCGTGGGGCAACATTTACACCAAGGAATATCTAATACATATTACCTAGACCACAAGGAAGTGAGTTAAATGTAAATTAGAATATTCATAGGTCCCTATTTGTCAAGACTTGGTCTCTGGCGTGGTTTGCTCTCCCGTGGTGCAAAATAATTGGAACGGACGTGGCGTGCAGGTAAAGACATATTTAATTATTACTATAAACTCAAACAAAAGGTACAAACAAAAGGCGCTCACAGCGGAGGTAAAAAACTTGACTAGAAAAACAAAGGGCGCGCACAATGGCGGAGAACTATGAACATTAAACAAACAAAAACTTACGTGACAAGAGATGAAACAAGAACTAACGTGACAAGGAACTGTGGACATGGCATGAATGGGTGATGTCGCCAGGACGAACAACAGAAAACCGAAAAGCCTATATAGTGACATGATAAGTGAAAACAGGTGCGTGACTAACTGTGAACAGGTGCATGACATGACTGTGAAAACGTGAGACAGGTGTGTGTGAGTCCAAACGTGGAACAGGTGAAACTAATGGTTGCTATGGTGACAAACAAAACCAGGAAGTGAAACCAGGAACTAAGGAAGTGTCCAAAAAACAAAACAGCACATGGCCAAACAAAAACATGAACACAGACATGACACTATTAAAGCTATAAATCTCATATAGCTCCCAAAATATGAGTAACCCGCAAAACTGACACATCAGGGGTGCACTTACACGAGCCGAAAATGTTAGATGTTTTATTATTTGAATTGGCACAATCAATTACTCCTTACTCCTGCCCTGCTTGAGTGACCGACACAGAGCCCTACTGCAACCCTTTTGGGATAAACTTAACAGATACTGGTGCTGACTTGGCTGTCACCAGCCACATGCATTTCTTGCCTGCTACTGCTTTTGCCAAAAAAAAATTTTGTTTTCTTAAAAAATAAAATATTCTTCTTCAAGGTTTGAAGTATTAAAGGGTTCCTTATGCGTTAAAGGGTTCCTTTTCTTACCTATTAGTACCTGTTTTTGTGTATTTGGGATCCCCATAAGTCCTGAAAATTTGAAATCAAATTTATTTGTAAAACTTCTTCCAAAATGGATCCAAACGAGCCGTTTGGAACTAGTATCCATCCATCCACCCATTTTCTACCGCTTGTCCCTTTTGGGGTCGCGGTGGGTGCTGGAGCCTATCTCAGCTGCATTCGGGCGGAAGGCGGGGTACACCCTGGACAAGTCGCCACCTCATCACAGGGCCAACACAGATAGACAGACAACATTTACATCTCATATGCTTGTGTTGTTGTGAACGACATTGTCGATTTAACATTAATGTACAAACAGGAGGAGAGCAGTCACAACTTGAGAGGTGCTCTCTTTTTTTTTCAAACTACCAGTAGAATGGAAATGTAAGTTGAATTTATAGGCTTATTTCTGTTTTATCGTATCCATTAAACCATATCTAATTGTATTTACAATCAGCAAAGTATGTGAAAACACTGTTTAAACATCACAAAATCCAACAAATTCAGCCAGCCATTTTAATTTATTCAGCTTCGAATACCTTTAGCTATTTTCAGATTGACATCACAGTAGTAACGCTTCTGTAATCTGACCCTGTTATCAGATCAGTCATACTGGAAATACACAAAAATTGGAAAGAGATGTGGTGTTTATCATTCGCAATCCTAATCTAAGATAAACATACATATGCTTGGCTTATTTTATGCATTCGTAAGTAAATAGCTAACAATTGTGTCAACAGATCGAGGGTCCTGTGTTGTGCTCAAAAACTACTCTAAAAACATCCAGAAACCGCCAACAATACTCCATTTACATGTCATGACCTGAAAATTAACCAAATATGAGTGATATTGTTATTATGAACGCCAATGCAGATGGACTATTTTAGCTGCGCATTGATAGCAGTAACCTAATGCTAGCTTACGCTGCTATTGTTGACACACTGAGCTGATGGCTGCTTCTGCTTTTTCTCAAACTTGCTAAAAGTAAATTCCTGCATCTCCCACCTGGTAGTAGACAAATGTGGCCAAGGACTGACAGGCTGGTCGACTTTCACATCCCCGAGATGGCAAAATATACCTCAATAGACGCTTCCTGCAGGAACTTTATTTAACCCTTCGTGGGGATTGTGATTGAATCTACACCTAAACGGAATGATGTGAGCGTCCCGTCGGTCGGCATCCCAGCGAGAGTGGAAATATTACAGTTTGTTATTGTTTGTTTTATTTACTATAGTGTCACAATGAAACGGCATCCATCACGCGGCTTCTAAAACTTATTGCTCATCTTTTTTGTGTTCGGGGTCAAAAATATAAGGTCCTGGGTCATAATTTTTCCAAAAGTAATCGTTGTTGGCTCTCCAAAGTCTGCTTGATTAGCATTGTCGTTGATGGGGAAGGTCTCTGTGGTTCCTAGAGCGACGTCACGCGATCATGTGACTGGCTTCCTCATTATCTCTCAAAATGGCTTGAGAATCTTAGTGATAGATATTTTGACCATATCTATTTATCCCCAAACTTTGGAAATCTTTTGGTGTCATAAATCAGATATATATGATAATAGCTTCAATAGAGAAGCAACTTGTTTTTCTACTCTACTGGTACTTTAGCAGCCTCAAGTGAGTGGCCTCTTTACTCGTCAAGCTAACAACAACAGCATAGCACACTTCCACCCTTCACAGTAATAGCGTGGTGTGCCACATCTGGTCTGACTGTGCTAAGAAAATACATGTTTCAAAAAAGTACCTTGCACAAGCTTAATGTACTCAAATCACTTATTGATACATTTACAAAAAATATTATGCTTTGACCTAAAATACTGGTCAAAATTGCCAAAGATTTATTGCACCAACAAATGTAAGGATTATGACATTTAATTAACAAGCATTTTAATAAATGTTATTTGACACACAAAACACACACTCTATTTTGGTAAAATAAGTATAAAAAATTTGAATTAAAAATAATTAAAACGGGAAAAACTGAATTTTATAATTTCTTTATATCGCTATTGTTATTTAAATTTATTGTTATTGCTATTATTAATAATTTGCTTGTTGTGGTTTATTTGTTACTAATTTTTATATCCAGGTTGTTTTTAAACTATATTTAAAGTTAAGATCATCTACAAGTCCATGAGAAGCCACTTGATTAATTATCACCCGGAAAAGATTATTGACGCAAAACCAAGGTGCTTGTTACTTGAAACACAGTTCCTTCACAGTTATTTGCATCTCTTGGTAGTATAAATAGGACTACAACATTTGAGCATTAAGTTTGGATTTATCTACAGTAAGTGTGTTATCCTTAACATAAGTAGCACTTAATTTTCCACACTAAGGTATTTTTTCAAAGTCATCTCTTTTCTTTGACATTACTGCAATAATATCGTACCGTGGCATTAATACGGTAATAATATCGTACCCTGGGATTTTGATATTGTCACATCCCAACCGTCCCTTAAAAAACAGAATCGTACTGTATTTATAGACAAAGATACGTGTATTAAGGTGTCAATGGATGCATTTTTAATTACCCAGAGATCGTGAGAATAAGAAATCATCTGTAAAATATCCATAGATTCCAGCTTCACAACAGTTTGCCACGAACTAACCCAATCGATGCCAGAGTTCATCCATCAAACTCATTGCAGTTCGACTTTTCTGTAATTTTTGAGTATTAGCTTTATCTTGGCTGTCACTCTGCCTCAGCTTGGCGGCAGCTAGCTTTTTTTCCGCCTAGCTAACGGAAATTGGATTTGAAATTATGACTTTATACCACAATGACATTTTTCCTAAGAAAAAAAGAGCAATTGGGGAAGTTCGGAGATCGTTTTTGTCTGACAGAGAAGCTGCATATGTGGCTATCACATCTGCAAGATATGTGCTAACTCACTATTTTAGAATTGTCATTTAGCAACTCTGCTCTCATTGTATAATAATGTTGTGTTGTCCTCAAAACACTAGTTGTGTGTCTAAGTTGTTGAACATAACATAGTGTATCCAAATGTATATATTGTGGCAAATGCAAGAAACACAGCGTTGTTTCTTTGAGGTCTTTATTGTGAGACTGCCAACATAAGAATACACAATAAAACACAATATGCACTTTTATAGTGTGCCCAAGAAGGTACATAAAACCACACCCATTCTGCTGAGTGTGAGCATGGTCCTAGTGCCCGCCACACAGCCCCCCCACCCCCGAACACCCAGACAGCAAGTTATGGGGAAAAAGAAAACCTGTCAGGGGGCCTCACTCGCCTGCCGTAACGGCTACAATGTCCATCCCGCAAAGCGGGTGTGCCTTGTGGAGCAGAACAAACATCAGGGTCCGGGAGAGGCGAAAGACATTCAACCCGAACAGATTTTAGGGGGCGACTTGGCCCGGCAGTATCTCTTCACCTGCAACACAATGCGCCGGTTTAAGTGTGTCCAGAGAAACGCATTCCCTGCGCCCGCCCATATCCAGCACAAAGTTTTTAGGACCGCGTTCCAGCACCCTAAATGGGCCATCGTAAGGCAGTTGGAGGGGCGAACGGTGGGCGTCGTGACGTACGAAGACAAAACGGGCAGATTTAAGCTCCGATGGCACAAACGACTTAGGGAAACAGTGGTGAATCGGGCCGGGAGCCAAGGACCCCCTCGACAAAAAGGGAAACGGTCGCGGGGTACAATCCTCAGGTAAAAATTCCCCCGGAACGCGTAGTGGCTGACCGAACACCAATTCAGCGGGGGCCGCTGCAAGATCCTCTTTAGGGGCTGAGCGCAACCCGAGCATAACCCAAGGTAAACGGTCAATCCAATTGCTATCAACGAGCGCCGCACGCAAAGCCGCCTTAAGCGACCGGTGAAAACGTTCACATAAGCCGTTAGCTTGGGGATGGTAGGCTGTAGTACGGTGCACCTGCACACCCAAGGACTGGGCCAATGCTGACCAAAGCTCCGACACAAACTGGGATCCCCAGGCTGACAGAAACGCGCGAGCAACGTCTACCGAGGCAGTGGAGGAAAGAGGAACTGCTTCCGGCCATCTGGTGGTACGATCTACCATCGTTAGCAAATGTGTATAACCCTGCGACGGAGGGAGGGGGCCAACTAAGTCTACATGCACATGGTCAAACCGCCTGACCGGAATCGGAAATGGTTTGAGGGCCGCCTTTGTGTGCCGGTGGACCTTGGCGCGCTGACATGCCACGCATGCGGCTGCCCACTGCCTAACATCCTTCCTAAGGCCAGGCCAAACAAACTTGGCACCAACCAACTGGACGGAAGCCCGAACGCCAGGGTGCGACAGGGAGTGTATTGCGTCAAAAACCCGGCGGCGCCAGTCTACCGGGACAACCGGCCGAGGGCGGCCAGTGGAAACATCGCAGAGGAGGGCGGGACCGCCATCCTGAACTACCACCTCCTCGAGCACTAGCGCTGTACCGTCAGTTTTGAGTGCGCGGATGTCGGGGTCGTCGGGCTGGTCAGCGGCCATTCCCGAAAAATCTAAACCGAGCTGCACGGGACACACGAGTACGCGTGAGAGACAGTCAGCCACAGGGTTGGCCTTACCGGCCACATGCTGAATGTCCGTAGTGAACTCTGAGATGGCCGACAAGTGACGCTGCTGACGGGCTGACCAAGGCTCTGTGACCTTTGACATGGCAAACGTCAGGGGTTTGTGGTCAACAAAAGCCGTGAAGGACCGACCTTCCAACAGAAAATGAAAATGGCGTGTTGCAAGATACAGTGCCAACAACTCTCGGTCAAATACACTGTACTTCCGCTCGTTATCTCGCCGTTTACGACTGAAGAACGCAAGGGGCTGCCATACTTTCGCCACCACAGCGCCCACGGCGACATCAGACGCGTCCGTTGTCAAAGCCACGGGCGCCGCGGAAACAGGGTGGGCGAGGAGAGCAGCCTCTGCGAGCGCGGATTTAGCCCTATGAAAAGCTTGGACTCGCTGAGACCATTCGAGGGAATCGCTTGCCTTTTTGTTCCGTAGGGCACCATAAAGAGGCCGCAGGAGGTGGGCAGCGCGAGGAAGGAACCGATTATAAAAATTAATCATGCCCAAAAATTCCTGCAGAGCTTTGACAGTGGAGGGGCGAGGAAAATCTGCCACCACTTGCACTTTTGAAGGCAAAGGGATCGCACCCAGCGACGAAATACGGTGACCTAAAAAATCAATCTCTGACAGCCCAAACTGACATTTAGAAGGATTGACGATCAGGCCGTGCTCGTCAAGACGTGTGAACACCTGTGTTAGGTGTGACTGGTGCTCCTCGGCTGAAGGACTCGCCACCAAAATGTCGTCCAGATAAACAAACACAAAATTGAGGCCGCGCAAAACAAGTCCATTAATTTCTGAAAGGTTTGTGCTGCCCCCTTCAGGCCAAAAGGCATACGCAGGAACTCAAAAAGCCCAAACGGGGTTATTACTGCGGTCTTGGGCACGTCCTCGGCACGCACCGGCACCTGGTGGTAACCACGAACTAAGTCTACCTTCGAGAAAATGGCCGCGCCAGCCAGGCGCGCCGAAAAGTCCTGGATGTGCGGAATAGGGTAGCGATCGTGCGTTGTGATGTTGTTAAGGCGGCGAAAATCCCCACAAGGCCGCCAGGAACCGTCTGACTTGGGCACCATGTGCAAGGGCGAGGCCCACGGGCTATTAGAACGCCTAACGATGCCTAAACGCTCCATAGTAGCAAACTCCTCTTTAGCAATGGTCGATTTTGCTGCGATAAGACGGCGCGCGTGCGCGCAAAAACTGGCGGGCCCACCGTGGGAATGAAATGTTCGACACCGTGCTTAGTGTCCGCGGTGGAAAAAGCGGGAGTGATTAATGATGGAAAATCCGCCAGCAAACGCTGAAAAACGTCACCAGATACCAAATAATTAGCGTGTGTTAACGGTCCAAGTCCCCCCGCCTTACATGTAAAAGTTGAAAAAGACACAGCATCAATCAATCGGCGGTTAGCAACATCAACAAGCAGTCCATTAGCACACAGAAAATCCGCGCCAATAATGGGAACCGTGATGGCGGCGATGATAAAGTCCCACTGGAATTTGCGTCCATGAAAGCACACAGTCACCAACCTGGAGCCGAAAGTGTCGATCGACGAGCCGTTGGCGGCATTCAGCAGCGGCCCGCAGCCACCTGTCGCCCTGTCCGCTTCCGTGGCAGGTAACAGGCTGACTTGTGAACCGGAGTCCACCAGGAAATGTCACCTTGACGACGAGTCAGCGATGAAGAGCAGCTCACTTGCTTTGCCGGCGCCCACAGCTGCTACTGAACGCTGGCGTTGGAGTTTCCCGGGGCCGTGAAGGAGCATGGAGGGACACACCGTCGAGCTTTGGCGCCAAAACGTTGATGGAAGAAGCACTGACTCGCTTCGCGCCTTTTCCGGGTAGCGACTCCCGCCACTACCGCTGGGTCCGCGTTCTCCATCGTCTGCAGGGGGGCGCTTCTACGCTCTGCACGGCAAACCGTCTGGAAGCCAGAAGCACCCGGTCAGCTTCTTCAGCCAAGCCCCGGTAGTCGCCGGAGGCCAGAGAAGCGGAGTTAGCCAACACCGCACGGGCCGCAGGTGGTAGCTGCCGCAAGAAAAGATGCGGGAAAATGAACCCACCCTCCTCGGAGCCCAGCAGCGACAGCATACTGTCCATCAGATCCAAGGCGGTGCTATCGCCCAAACCGGGCAGGGAAAGAAGTCTATCTGCCCTCTCAGCGTCAGTTAGAGTAAATCTCCGAAGCAGAAGATTCTTGAGGGCAGCGTACTTGCCGCGCTGTGGAGGCGTTCGCAACAGCTGCATGGCGCGGCGAGTGGTCGCCTGGTCGAGGGCTGTTACGACCAAGTAATACCGGGAGTCGTCGCCGGCGATTCCTCGCAGGTGGAAAAGTGCCTCGATGTGCTGGAACCATGATGCCGGGTCGCTCTGCCAGAACTCCGGAAGCTTTGTCCCCGCGGGGGATGCAGGTTGCTGGAGTTGGGGCGACATGGCCGATGAAGACACAGCTTCCTCTTCTGCGTGAAACATTGTCGGGGTCACCAATGGGGCAAATGCAAGAAACACAGCGTTGTTTCTTTGAGGTCTTTATTGTAAGACTGCCAACATAAGAATACACAATAAAACACAATATGCACTTTTATAGTGTGCCCAAGAAGGTACATAAAACCACACCCATTCTGCTGAGTGTGAGCATGGTCCTAGTGCCCGCCACAATATATAACAAACACGACAGATGTCTAACAAGTACAAACCCCGTTTCCATATGACTTGGGAAATTGTGTTAGATGTAAATATAAACGGAATACAATGATTTGCAAATCCTTTTCAACCCATATTCAATTGAATGCACTACAAAGACAGATATTTGATGTTCAAACTCATAAACTTTATTTATTTTTTGGCAAATAATAATTAACTTAGAATTTCATGGCTGCAACACTTGCCAAAGTAGTTGGGAAAGGGCATGTTCACCAATGTGTTACATGGCCTTTCCTTTTAACAACACTCAGTAAACGTTTGGGAACTGAGAAGACACATTTTTTAAGTTTCTCAGGTGGAATTCTTTCCCATTCTTGCTTGATGTGCAGCTTAAATTGTTCAACAGTCCGGGGGTCTCCGTTGTGGTATTTTAGGCTTCATAATGCGCCACACATTTTCAATGGGAGACAGGTCTGGACTACAGGCAGGCCAGTCTAGTACCCGCACTCTTTTACTATGAAGCCACGTTGATGTAACACGTGGTTTGGCATTGTCATGCTTAAAATTAAGAGGGGCGTCCATGGTAACGTTGCTTGGATGGCAACATACAGTATGTTGCTCCAAAACCTGTATATACCTTTCAGCATTAATGGCGCCTTCACAGATGTGTAAGTTACCCATGTCTTGGGCATTAATACACCCCCATACCATCACAGATGCTGGCTTTTCAACTTTGCGCCTATAACTATCCGGATGGTTCTTTTCCTCTTTGGTCCGGAGGACACGACGTCCACAGTTTCCAAAAACAATTTGAAATGTGGACTGGTCAGACCACAGAACACTTTTCCACTTTGTATCAGTCCATCTTAGATGAGCTCAGGCCCAGCAAAGCCGACGGCGTTTCTGGGTGTTGTTGATAAACGGTTTTCGCCTTGCATAGGAGAGTTTTAACTTGCACTTACAGATGTAGCGACCAACTGTAGTTACTGACAGTGGGTTTCTGAAGTGTTCCTGAGCCCATGTGGTGATATCCTTTACACACTGATGTCGCTTGTTGATGCAGTACAGCCTGAAGGATCGAAGGTCAAGGGCTTAGCTGCTTACGTGCAGTGATTTCTCCAGATTCTCTGAACCCTTTGATGATATTACGGACCGTAGATGGTGAAATCCCTAAATTCCTTGCAATAGCTGGTTGAGAAAGGTTTTTCTTAAACTGTTCAACAATTTGCTCACGCATTTGTTGACAAAGTGGTGACCCTCGCCCCATCCTTGTTTGTGAATGACTGAGCATTTCATGGAATCTACTTTTACACCCAATCATGGCACCCACCTGTTCCCAATTTGCCTGTTCACCTGTGGGATGTTCCAAATAAGTGTTTGATGAGCATTCCTCAACTTTATCAGTATTTATTGCCACCTTTCCCAACTTCTTTGTCACGTGTTGCTGGCATCAAATTCTAAAGTTAATGATTATTTGAAAAAAAAAAAAAGTTTATCAGTTTGAACATCAAATATGTTGTCTTTGTAGCATATTCAACTGAATATGGTTTGAAAATGATTTGCAAATCATTGTATTCCGTTTATATTTACATCTAACACAATTTCCCAACTCATATGGAAACGGGGTTTGTAGTTGGTGGTACAGTAACTCACCAAAAGTTTATTTATATATTTGTTTTTTGATTTTTTCGTCAAAGTAGTTCGCATACTGATGCAAGTTGAACACCTGCTCTATCATAAAGACCAGGTTTTGTTAATTTAAATACCTGAATTTATACAATTTTTTTAGTTAAGCAGGACAAACCTGTCCTAAAGAATGTTTATTTGTATTCTGTTAATTTAAGCAGACAGTTTTTCTATTTAATAAACAATGTATTTTATTCTCTTAATTTTGCACAAAAAATGATGAGTGAACACATTTGCTGCAAAACTGCACATATGATTAAATTAGTTTTCAAATGAAATAATTTAAAAATATTTTTGTGTAGATTGTTGTTCATCCGCTCATTTAACCCACAAATGTTCAACAAACAAGAAGAGTCTAGGTGCCTCCATTCAACCTTATAAATCTAAGAAAGAAAGGTAAAGAAAAAAACAAAATGGGTCCACCAATTTCCCGTATTTTTTTTCCCAGGGAGTTGGCAGCCCTTAGCAGCAGTGAAAGCAATCTACCTAGCTGTTAACAAATAGGCATCAACTTTAAAGTGAGAGAGCACAAGAAAGAAAGAAAACACCAACTACTCTCCAAATACATGTCGTGACCTGCATATTAACCAATGTTATGGTTGGAGGAATTTCTCATCTGTTCATTATTGCATGCAGGGTAGTGATCAAATTAGTACAGTTGCACGTCTTCATTTTGACTTTGAGAATTAATTTGGAGGCTTTCTCGTGTTTTGCATTTGTAACTTTTGTGAAATGTGACTGTGGAGGAGATGGCTTTATACCAGATAAGTCTTCATTGTTCAGTCAAGACCATTGTACTGACACTATGCGAGCTCTGACGTCGTGAATAAAGGACTGAACGGAGCTCAACAGCAATCTTTCTGAATCAACACTGCCAGGTGTCCGGCTATGCATACTAAGCATTGGCAAAGCACAGCTCTTTACTCACATTCACAACCTCACACTTCTTCAGAATAAGTCAGATTTTCTTGTTCTGTTGGCAGATGATCCAATTTTGACTCCGCCATCCACAGGAAGTCTGTTTTAGTCATTATAAGGTTTATTTTGAACAGGCTAGAATACATGTCAAGTGAGTCTACTGGTTTAGCTCTCATGACTTGGGTCAAATGCAATCATTTGCTATCGTTCCTGTCATTTTCGCAATGTTACTCAAGACAGTTATGACTTGCTGAAGTTGACATTTTCGCAGAAAGATTTCCAGATATTATGTAATAATGTGAGTTAAAATGCTTTTTTTGTGTGTTTTTTTGTCCTGTCCAGCTACTCAGGCAAATCATATTGTTGATGTAGATGCCCATATCGGCTGTACAGATTTTCTTTGCAAAAGAGAAGTGTGGGATACTTCTCTTGTTGCCTTATTTGTATTTGACTTTATTAACTTGATTTATATTATTATTTGGCGGAGTCGGACTGGAGCAGGAGGGGATAGAAAGAGAAAAAAAGGAAGACAGAGGGGGAAATTGCAGGGACAAGAGAGGGATAATTGTCATGATCCGTGGTCCGGATCATGTTTTTGTGTTTTCTGTTAGTTTTGGACTCCTTTTGTTATTGCTTGTGCACCTGTGAGTTTGTTTCGTCACCATGGTTACTTATTATTTTCACCTGCCGCTTGTGTTCCCGACGCGCACCTGTTTGCCATCACTGACGCTATTTAAGCCTGCCTTTCTGTTCACTCGTCCTGTCCTCCTTGTTTGCGGTAAGCAACAGTCACGTTTTTGTATTTCATGTTCCAGACTCCTGTGCAAAGTGTTAGCCTTAGCTTCCCGTGCGTTCGGCACGCTTTTCTTTTGTTTGTTTTCTGTCTTGCTGTATACTGTATGATTTTTAATTAATAAATCCTCTCCTACCTTTACGTTTTCGTCCGGAGTTGTCTGTGTTGCATTGGAGGAACGATCCCGCATAAAGATGCGACCCCCACGTGACAATAATACAGAGAGACAACAACAACAACAACAAACACAACAATAACAACCACAACAACAACAGAACAGCATCAGCAAATACGATATGTACAAATATGATACGAAAAGTGATAGCAAAGATGCAGTTAGTGAAGTAAATATTAACACAGAAATGACAATGAACATTATTGCACTACAAATGGAGCAATACAAATACCAATAGAAATAGCACTATTGATAATGAATTATAACAATAATTATTTCTATTATCAACAATACCATTGTTTCACATGCAGCAGTACATATATGTCATGATAACTTCAAATACAAAAGAAAGCAGATAAATGGAAGGGAAGAAAGAAGCAAACTGTATTAACCTTGTAGATTGTTATAGTAACTATAGATTAAGCTTTGTCAGTGTGCCGTTTTGTACCTAGTTTCCCCTAGGGGAACAACGTTAATATATGTTTGATGAAACGTGATTATATGCGTGACTGTATGTAATTCACTGTAATATTCTTTTCTACATGATCGTACTATGTTTGTTAACTTGTTTTTATACATTTTGTACTTAATTTCTGCCTCTGTAGTTCTTTGTGCTATAAATTTTCTATATAGTGTATTCTTCTTCTTACAAGCATTGTTTAATCCTTTTGTCATCCATGGTTGATTATTCTTTCTCTGATTTCTACTGAGTTGTTTCCATGGACAATGTTTGTCATAAAGTATTATGAATGTGTTTAAGAAATGTTCATATGCTTCATCAACCTCTTTTTCATTGTACACATTGTCCCAATTTTGCTTTTGTAGCTCAATTTTGAAAGCAGTCATCCTCTTTTCTGTGCACAGTCTTCGAAATGTCCTTTTGTCTTCCATGTTCTTCTTGTAGTTTCCATCATATATTATAAAAACTGGCAGATGATCACTAACGTCGGTTATAAGTAGACCACTTGTAGTGTTATTATCAAAACCATTGGTAAAAATATTATCAATAAACGTGGCACAGTGTCTTGTAATTCTGCTTGGCTTTGTGATTTTAGGATATAAACTGATGCTGTACATTGTATCAATGAAGTCATCAATAGACTTTTGCTTGTTAGGGTTCAATAAGTCAATATTAAAGTCACCACATAAGAAAATACTTTTTTGACCATTGTCCATGTAATTTGCCTTGATCTATTCTTCAAATGTTTCTATACTTGACTTAGGTGATCTATATATACAACTAATTAATATGTTTTTGCTTTTTTCCTGACATATTTCAATGGTTATACATTCTAAGATATTATCTATAGCAAATGACTTGTTTTTTACCACTTTGTAGTTCAGGTTCTTCATCACATAGAGAGCTACTCCTCCTCCATTTTTGTTCGTCCTGTTGATGTAGTTTAGTTCATATCCTTCCAGATCAAAATCTATTCCTTTTTTATCGTCAATCCATGTTTTTGTGACAGCAGTCACTTTGAAGGGTTCGTTGATGTGTTCCAAAAAGTTCTTAATGTTGTTGTAGTTTACATACAAGCTTCTGCGATTAAAATGAATAATTGACAATTTGTTATCACATTTAATGTTGCTATTATATTGCTCATCTGTATAATAAAAACAATTATTACTGATGTGGGAGAAAACATTTGTATTTGGATCTATATCATTTTCCAAATCCTGGTTTTTGTGATCTTTGTTGCAGAAGTTTTTTAGTTCCATATTTTCTTGTTCAACAATCTTTGATGTTGCTTCAATAATCTCTATAAGTGTAGGTGGATGCAATCCTGAATCTAGGTCTTCTTGTTTAGTCGTCCCTTGGAGCATAGTAGTATTGGTGTTGAATTTAGGTGCTTGTTTTCTGTCAAAGTCCGTTATCATCATTGTTATGGAAGCTGTGTAAACTTTAAAATTTATCCAGGTCCTTGATGTCGTGGACAACAAGTACTCTTGCTTCTGGACCTCCATTCAGCTTGATGTAGATTTTACAGTTGGCGCTCCAAGTTCCCTGGATTTTTCCCTGTTTTCTCAAATCGCATGCTTTCTTGGCGATTCCAGCATTACGTTTTGTGAGATGCTCATTCATGTACACATTTGTTCCCTTCAGCTTCTTTCCCTGTCTCAGCAATGCCATTTTAGCTTTTCTGTTTACGAGTTTTAAGAGCACGACTGGAGTGGCGTTGTTGTTTCTTCCGTTCAGTGGGATGCATGTTTCGATGGTATTAGTGTCGATTTCAATTTCCTTTGATTTCAGAAAGTTGACCACTTGCTGTTCTGCTGAGACCATGTCCATTTCATCTGGTTTGCCTTCATTATTCACAGCTTTCGCATAGGATCTTGGTTTAATTCGGTGCCCTGTCACGATGATATCATTCATTCGTTTATCCTGATCCATTCCATCTATGATATTCCACAGCATGTAGTTGTGTTCTAGAAGGGTCTTCATCTGTTGGCGCATATCTTCTTGAAGGGTCATTTGTTGGCGCATATCTTCTTGAAGGGTCTTCATTTGTTGGCACATATCAGCGGCTTCATTTTTTCTGGTGGTGTTCTGAGTTTGCAGACTTTCTATATTTTGCTGCAGACTTTTCACATCTTGTTTGTGTTCTGTTGTTGCTTTTCTCAGATCTTTTTTCATTTCTTTAATTTCTTCTTTCATTTCTTTAATATCTACTTTCCATCCACCCATCATTTCTTTCCATCCACCCACTGTTTCTTTCCATTCTTCTTTCATTTCTTCTTTAAATTCATGGAGTATTTTTTGTAGTACCCAGTGTTTCCCACACATTCATTTATTTGTGGCGGCCCGCCACGAAAGAATTACGTCCGCCACAAATAAAACAATAAATAAAAATAAAAATTTTTTTTTTTTTTTTGTCCTGTCCAGCTTCTAAGGCAAATCATACAGTTGATGTAGATGCCCATATCGGCAGATTTACTTTACAAAAGAGAAGTGTAGGATACTTCTCTTGTTGCCTAATTTGTAATTGACTTTATTACATGTATTTATATTATCATTTGGTCCAGCCGGGCCCGAGCAGGAGGGGATAGAAAGAGAGAAAAAATAACTTTATGTTGCTGGTAAATAATATGGTTGTAGTAGTAGGCTAAAGTTAAATTATTTAGTATGCACTAATTAAAGGAGCAGAGCTTTAAGAGACATTTTAGCTTTCATATTTTATAAGATATATTTTTTGTAAAAACCACAATTAATAAATATATTTCAGTGAATAACTTATTGTTCACATCTGTATATAAATATGTATATAAAGTGTTGTAATTATTTTGTAAAATGGATGGATGGATGGATGGACGTTTAAAACAAAACTGTTATTATTAATTAGTAAGTATACATTTTTTGAGCCTTTTTAGAGAAAATCATATCATTGTAGTAAATTATGCAAATTACTTGATGATGTCATGGTGACCACGCCCATAGCCACGCCAATAGCCACAGGTATCTTGGCAGTTTATGGGAAACACTCTGATACTATGTCATGTTGTACATGTGTCCATTGGTGGAGTTCTTTATATGATACTATGTCATGTTGTACATGTGTCAATTGGTGGAGCTGCTTTATATGATACTATGCAGTGTTTCCCACACATTCATTTATTTGTGGCGGCCCGCCACGAAAGAATTACGTCCGCCACAAATTTAAAAAAAATAAAAATAAAAAATAAAAAAATTTTTTAAAATAAAAAAAATAAAAATAAAAATACATTTATTTTTTTAATTTTTTATTTTTTTTTGTCCTCTTCAGCTTCTCAGGCAAATCATATAGTTGATGTAGATGCCCATATCGGCTGTTCAGATTTACTTTACAAAAGAGAAGTGTAGGATACTTCTTTTGTTGCCTTATTTGTATTTGACTTTATTAAATGTATTTATATTAGAAACACAACATGTGTATTTAACAACGGGTGCAAAGTCTGCAGGCAGTAGGAAACACATAGTTAAGTGTAGTGAGTAAAACTGATGGCAGTCTAAAGTTCAAGATTTTTGGAGCTCTTTGTTCAGTGGATTAGATGTTTGATGAAGCTCTGTGTCTATCTACCACCACTACTGTTTTCTGTTTATTTGTTAATGACTGTGGCAGGACATCTCTGCCTCTGTTTCACTTTATGTTGCTGGTAAATAATATGGTTGTAGTAGTAGGCTTAAGTTAAATTATTTAGTATGCACTAATTAAAGGGGCAGAGCTTTATGACACATTTTAGCTTTTATATTTTATAAGATATATTTTTTGTAAGAACCACAATTAATAAATATATTTCAGTGAATAACTTATTGTTCAAATCTGTAAATAAATATGTACATAAAGTGTTGTAATTATATTGTAAAATGGATGGATGGATGGATGGACGTTTAAAACAAAACTGTTATTATTAATTAGTAAGTATACATTTTTTGAGCCTTTTTAGAGAAAATCATATCATTGTAGTAAATTATGCAAATTACTCGATTATGTCATGGTGACCACGCCCATGGCCACGCCCATGGCCACGCCCATGGCCACGCCCCCACCGCCACAGGTATCTTGGCAGTTTATGGGAAACACTGAGTACCCCTTCTTGATTCCCATCATGTCCTGTGTCCAGTCCCAAATCTTGTTCCCTGTTGTGTCCTGTGTCAGCTGACACCGAACGTTTCGGGATTTCAATCTTTCCTTTAACTTTTGGCATCGCGGCAGGTTGATGACGTCAGTGCCTCTTGCGTCTTAAACATCAGTTGCTTTAGCGACTTGCAGCACTTTTAACTTGTTTGTTTCAACAATTTCGTACCTTGCGCCGTTCACAGATCAATTTAAGGTGTCAGCCTGTCAACTTATATCACTCTGCGACGTTGGAAGCACTTTAAAACAGCTGTAAACTCGCCGTAGCTTTTGGTTGTTAGGCAACCGCTTTGAATTGCGGAAAGGCGCAGATGGCTTGAGGCTAACGGCTCTTCCAACTTGCCTTATTTCAGCGTATCAGTGCTTTTCAACTGACCAAAATCAGGTCGAAGATGCCAGGTGACTCTCCTGTGGCTGTGACCGCAAATCAGTGGTCAAAATCTTCAGACTTAACAAAAACTCCAGTAGCAGAAGTGGAGCCTTTTTCTTTGCGTCCTTTCTCATTGACAGGAAGTGACGATCTGCTGAAATAAATTGAGAATGTTTGTCATGGTTCTTGTTCTTTGTACTTTGTAAACACTTTAAGTTGGAAGAGTTTCTTGAAGTGGATCATATTAGTACATTGTTTGATTGCTTTGCTTAATTCATTCCATAATTTAATTCCACATACTGATATACTGAAGGTCTTAAGTGTTGTATATGTATATGTACAATATGTGTATATGTATGTTTCTACAGGGAAAGTGCGTGTAGATGTATGTACTTTGAGTGTGTATGTATGTACTGTATTTGTGGATGTATGTGGGAGCGTAGGTATATATGTATGAATAATTGTGTGTATGTGAGTATATATGTGTATTTGTATGTACAATATATTTGTCTCCCAGTATGTGCGGGAGCCAAAGTACGGACCCCAGCACTTAGTTGTTTTGGAACAAAGGACCACTGGCCCCATGCAGCCAGGCCGGCCAGCGACAGGAACTTCAGAACACACTGGGCCGCCCGGCAGGGCCAGCAGGAGGCCATAGACAGACGCGCCTGGCAGAGGACTTAAAAAGCATAAAACTGCGAACATAACGAGTGAAGGAAGACAAGTTACTTTTATATTAGAACAATATGCAAATATTGACTTTCAAAAATATTTGGTTTTCTGCAAACAGACTCAGAGCCTTTGTCTAAATCATGCTCTTAAACTGAATAAATAATCAATGAAAACTACGCAGTGTTTATAATATAATGTAATCATCAGGTATGTGAAATGTCCACGAAAAACAGCGAGTGCAGACAGAGCGATTGTCTAAAAAGAACGAAGGCGATTATGGCTTGCAAGCCTCAAACAGAATTTGGATCTGAATAAGTGGATAACATTCAAATTTGCTCAGCTCATTTTGTATTTGGTATGTATGAATAAATGTTTTGTTTTTTGTGACTTTTTTTTAATACATATTGCTAATAAACAAAGACGACTTTTTATTTAAGCATTACAAGATGACATTTGCAAATTTTCCTTGATTTCCTCACCCAACCATAAACTGAGTGTAAACACTAAACAGACAACCTTTATAGTTTTTAATGTCAGTTGCTGTATACATTTGGAGAAAAGATTAGGCATGAGAAGCTGTTCTGAAATTATTGGTATAAATAATAGAAAACAATTGGCACCACTTTACCCACATGACACTCGTTTGGGGTGGATGGCAAATTCTGACCGGGCAGCACAGGTAGCCTACTTTACTTACATTTTGTGGTTACGTTATAGCGCCCTCAGCAATTAAAACACTTAAACGCAAGACTGACAGAGACTGTGACAGGCAGGCCTAAACACTAAGCCACTCCCACAAGGCCTGGATCGTAACAATGTAAATATGAAATAATTAATAGCTGTGGTCCAACTTTGTCTAGTGAAGGCCTCATAGATAACAATTTAAGAATGCGGATGGGTACTTTGATACTTTTGTGCATTAAAGTTACTAAGCGAACAAAACATTGACATCAGTTATAAGTGACAAAGATAATTAATGTAATATCTTATGATACAGCTCACTAATATTTACAACATGTTAATGATAAACTATGCTGAAGGCCAATAGAAAATAGTCTTTGGGCCAAAAGTGGCCCCCGTGTTGAACTTTAGACACCCCTGTCTTTTTTGGAAAGTGCAACAATGCTTATGAGTGCAGCAGTAACAGTTTAAACATTGTATGTATGTATTTTTTTAGGAAATACAAGTTTCATGAAGGGCAGCATTAATAGATCCAGTTTGTACACCTGTCCCTAATCTCTACTAAACAATGGTGGTACACGGCTTTCGTCTCATCAACTTGTCTTTGCCCCTTTATATATTTCACAGAGAAGGTGAAGTCTTCCCTAACAGGACAATTTAATGTCAGAAAAGGGTCCCAAGGCTCTGACTTCTCTTTGCTCGTCTCACTAACCTTGACTTCCGCTTGCCGAAGGCAGGGCTGCTCCATGTTTGTTTACGTATTCCTTACGTGAGGCACACTTCTAAAAGTTCCATATTAAAAAATCAGATAAAGAATACATGTACTGTTACAGCCTTAGTATATTTGATGTAAATAATTTAACCTTGCACCATGGCCCAATTGGTAGTAGTGTAGATGGTTTGCGGCGTTCATCAACAAAACCTAATTGCCGTGTTGTAAAAGGTTCTCAACATCTAAAGCATTTTGATGCCTAAATAAACAATACACCCACTTGTATGAATATTGTACATTTAGTTAGGTCTGGTGCTGCTTGCTGATGTCTCACATTTTGTGCTACATTTATATGATTTTCCCAAACATTTTGGTCAGGCCTCAGATTTTTGTGGCCTTTGTGAGTTAAGGTACACTGTAGTTTTAGCTTTGCCAGTTGAAACCATTGTACATTAAAGCTTCCATGGGCTAATTGAGAGGTGGAGGACTCAAGTCACATGACTTGACTCAAGTCACACTTGAGTCGCAAATATTTGGACTCTAGACTTGCTAGACTAACACTGATAAAGACTCGACTTGGCTTTGACTTAGTCTTGATCTTTCTAAAAGCTATGCAATGTAGGTATTGTTAAGACTCATAGCATATTAGGGATGTAACGATATGAAAATGTAATACCACAGTTATTATTATTATCGTGGTATTATTGAATGTGTTCAAAAAGTACTTATATACTTACTGAAATCTTTTGACCAATTCATTAAAATAAATAGATACACTCTGTCTATCTGTGTTGGCCCTGCAATGAGGTGGCGACTTGTCCAGGGTGTACTCCGCCTTCCGCCCGTGTGCAGCTGAGATAGGCTCCAGCACCCCCCGCAACCCCGAAAGGGACAAACGGTAGAAAATGGATGGATGGATAGGATGTTTGAAAACCTGCTATGTTGCATGTTTTGTATTCCTTATGCTTCACTGATAGTGTTTGAGTCCTAGTATTTTATCTGTAGCATTGTACATTGCATGCAATGTACAATGCTACAGTTTTGTTTACAGAAGTATTTTACTCAAGACAGTTGTATCGCTTCCCAGAGGAACCTCTTAACTTAGTTTGAAAATTATTCCATTAAAAGCACAATTTATATATGTTCTAACAGAACAACATTATTCGAATTAGAATTTTGCTAAGAGGAAGATGCAGTGTCATTTCAAACTACTAGTTTTTGATGAAATAAAATAAAAGCATGTTTTCAGTTATGTCTGTCATTTGTATTCATTGGTTTCTTTAAAAAGTAGGACAAAAATCATAAATCTATTTTTTTTTTGTGAAAAAATTGGAGGTTTTATTTTTAGGCCATATCACCCAGGCCTATTTATTATCAAATAAAAAGTGTGTCGCAAATACAATATATTGTTGTTGTTAATTATTTCTGGCGGGCGTTGTGTTGTCCGACTCTGTTCAGCGGTCCTTGAATGCATCGTAAAAACACCACTGTCTCATAATCCTCAATCACCCTTGCTAGGAGAGCACAGCTTGTAGGTTCAATGTGCACAACTTAGTCACTCAGACAGCAATGTGTTTGTATAAGTTTAGATGGGGGGTTATGTCGTTTCTTGTCCTTCTGTGTTTTTGTTTTTAATGTTTTGGGACTACAGATGTAAATGAGCAAATATGCTATAATCTTGCTCATTTACAATCTGTAAATCAGGTTGTTCTTCAATGTGCATTGTCCTGAATAAACAACTGATGTTGATGGGGGAAGACATTAATAGCTGCATTTTTTGCAAAATAAAAGCAATATTTCTAAAACTACAACAAAGTATATTTGCGACTTGTAGGTGTTTACATTAAAATGTGTTTTGCAACTGTAACTCTCGTAAATTCTCGTCCCGCAAGACTTCACTTTGAGGAATATGGACGATTTGCGATTCCATGGTTTTGGAGCTGTGATTACAATTGCAGCCACTGCTGTTGCCATGATTGTCAATAGAAGACAAAAGCAACGTCCTTACGTATGGCAGCGGCCACAAATAAGGGATTTTTGGTAGAGAATTGTGAATGAGGAATTCAAAGATGAATTGTGGATTCAAGGGCCCCCTCGACATTGTTCGGGCAGGTGGTCTCACCGAGCCTGCGGTCAGTTTCTATTGCCGAAAAAGGGACCTGCAAGACGGCCCAGGGTCGCCTTGCTCCCTCCGGCCGACCGATCAGAAGCGAGACCAAGGCGACCCGTGTGCCCTAGTTGTCCTGCATTGGCGCCCTGCCGTTTCGGTGTGTAAATTCTAAAAAAGTTTTTCCATCATGCTTTTGCGACACAATCCAATATTGAAACGTCTGAAAAACCACCTCATGATGTTTTAGCGATATTTGAGAGGTTTTTCAAAAAATGGGTGCTTCCATTACCTGTTTCTTATTACGATATTTAGGTTTTGCACATTTCTTGGGTAATGGAAACGCAGTTAATGTTTCTTTTTTTTATGTTAGCATTTAAGCTAGCGAGTTTATTAAAGGGAAGTCATCAATCACGTTTTTTGGATAATTTTAATTCAAAACTGTAATATTAACCAACGGACGTTTTTAACCGAGGTTATCATTATTACCGTTTATGGTTAAACCCCTGTAGCTTATAAATGCAACATAATAATCATCAGCTTTGTAATTGTTTAATTTGAATATGGAATAAAAGCATATCAAGCTTTTAGGGACACTTAACTTGTTACTTTTAAACATGCCACTGTGAGCATTTTAAATTGACTTGCTGAAACTTAATAAGTATCACTTGACTTGTGTCTTGTTTGACCTGAGCAATGACTTGTCTTTTCACCAGTGAATGGGGAATTGCTTGAGACTTTAAGGTTATGACTTGGGACTTGCTTGTGATCTACTCCTACGTCTGGATAATTGTAACTAAATCAAACTCAAATTTTAACTGTTTGGAGAGACAAAAGACACATCGGCTGGTGTTGACTCAATTTATCTAGATATGAAATTAGTATTCCATTAAGTTTTAAGAGTCAGACAGCCTTTGTCTGCTGGTGACTGTTATTGCAGTTGGCCGGATAAGTAGTGTTGGGATGTTGGAATGCTAGGCAGTGGGCACTGGCCAGAAGGGTTCCTGGCATCTGCTGCCATGGTAGCGCACCCTCCTTTTCCCTACTACAGCTACTTTATTGGCTTAGAGGGGGAGAAACAAGACAAAGACTGAAGGACAAGCTGAACAATTGGTGAAGACAGAGGTAAAATAACGGTCACTTTTTAAGTTCCTCCCACACTTAATTTAAAGCAGAGTTGTGTGTGTGGAGAAAGTGTGAAGCAGCCCTTAGTCTCAACCATTTTTTTTTCTTCACTTCACTGAACTGCCTTCTATCCTGGATGTTTGCCTGTTTGTTTGTAGACAGTTTTAAGGCGCCTGAACTACTGACTAGAAGACCAGAAACTTGAACTCACTCCAGTAAAACAGAGGCAAAGAGTAGTGGAAAAGGCAAAAAAACGTTTGGTTTTTTTATGTTGTTTTTTTTTCAATTCAAAAGTTTGAAATAAATTATAATAGGTGTGCAGTTCGTTCACCCAGACAAAGATGAAAAGCGCCAGGTACTGCCTTTTTCTGCAAATGTCTAGAATGACTTAATAGCACCCCAGATATAAGGCTAAGAGGAGGAGTTGTTGTGGTTCCAGGCATCGTATGATGTCTTGACTAAACAGGATTACAATCAATTTACTTTGGCCATGCTGAGTACTTGTTCTTTTCAATCAGAGCATAGCAGTTAATTTGGTACAAGTTTACTTGTTGCTGTCAACTGACTCAATGTTTAACTAAATTAAGGCAGGACCTCGAGTGCAACTGAAATTAACTCAAGCCTGAAGTTTTGCCAGTTTCAACGAAGTTGCTTCAACTGCCCAGTTTTATCAGTGCTGCCTGTAGAACATTTCATATTACCGTTATTGTGACCAAAAGGGTATTATAGAATGTGCTCGAAAAGTACTTAAACACATAAAAAACATTTAACTAAGTTTTATTTGATACAAAAATAATACAATACAGACACAGGATATATTTTCCTTGGCAGAAGAAACATACAATCTGTACATTATTATTATTTTTTTGTAATACCAGTGGTAAATATTTTTTTCAAGAATTTTATGATTGTTTTATTTTCTGAAGGATACATATTAATGTGTGCGCCTTGATCTTAATGAAGTTAGTACACGGTCATAACCAAAAATGTAATGTTAATAATAATTAGTAAAATCATTTATTTTAGTGTTTTGGTTTTTAGATTTGGTTTCCTCATTTTTAATTTTCGGTTTAGTCAATGATTTTCATTTCGGTGCATCCCTACATTCATTACAGATTTCAATGGTTATACATTACTAATATATCAATAGCAAGTGACCTGTTTATGACTACTTTATACCACACTTTCAGTTCTTTAGGAAAGGATAGACTTGTATTTAACCTACAATAGAGAAATTACATTAGGCCACTTTCCTCCAAAAGTTCACAAACTTTTGGATCCTGGAATCTATAGTTGTTGGAACTATAAGTTCATGTAGAAGTGTGTGGTTTGTGTTTCCACTGTATTTCACAGTTCAGGGTAGTTCATGCAAATCAGGCTGATGACGTATGGAGGAGTGGTTTAGTATATTTATACACTAATACTATAAATAAATGGACAATATTAGGTTGCAGTTCTTTTACTAAGGAGTAAGCAAATGAAATACAAAGCAATAATATACAAAATGATATAATTAAAAAAATAAAGTGTACCAAATTGTTCATAAAAAGTTAGGCACTTGTCTGCAATGTCCAACAGTAAAAAAAAGTCATCCTCTCAGTAAATAATGAATTCGTGAGGGTCAGGTGGTTCCTTTTGGTCCATTTCAGCTGTAAATAACAATATATAAATAATAAATGTTAGTGTTTATCTCACGTCGACAACACGAACACATTGGCTTTAGCTTTGGCTTGTTAGCATTAGCATTCTGTTTACTTGGATGGAGGCTAGTAACTACACAAATGGAGTGTAACTGACTACTTTTACAACATGTAATAAAGTAAAGAGTTAATGGTTAATGCCACTTCATTCCACTTGTGTACTGTTTCCTTTATTTCACAATTATCCAACAAAGTCAGAGTAGTGAGCAGCTGAGGTCATTGCTTCAAATCTGGCTTCATACTCCTCCGTAAATATGTTTAAAAGAGTCCATCCACTTCTCGTAGCTTCGCGTATCGAAATAAAGTTGGTAAAAATAATAAACAACATTAAACTGCATATAGTTCAAAGACTACGGCTGAGTAAAAACACTGCAAGATTGTTCCATGATCAGCATTATTTAGCAAAAAGATGCCCCACAAAAGTTGCTGCAAGTCGAAAGTTCCTTTCGTTCTTCTTTGTCAAGTATGTTGTAATATAAATACACAAGAATAAGAAATAAACAAGTCGTCCTCGCATACTCTGCAATGGCGGTCGTGAATTTGAAAAATACGTTTTTCAGCGTTCAACAGCGCAGCCCGCCCCCGAAAAAGTTCAGGGTAGCTTCGAAAAGTCCCACCTAGCTAGGAGGAACTCTGAAAGGTTTCTGAAGAACTAAATCTACCCGGGTAGTATTTTGTGGAAACACAGAGGGAACTTTGTTTACCCGGGTAAGTGGGAAAGTTCCTGAAAAAGTTCCTGCGGTGGAAAAGGGCCTATTGTGTCAGTGCAGGTTTTACATACTGTAGCAGAAGTAAAACCTAATGAAACAAATAATAATAGTAATAAACAAGCGGTAGAAAATGGATGGATGGATAAATACTACATTTTGTGTACTAATACAGTATGTATAGATAAAAGATAAAATAAAGCAAAAAAAAACAGTAACATCTATATTGCACACCAAGAAAAAAGATCACAGTAATCACATAAGTGCGTTGTAAAGTCATATGGCTGTGGGTAGAAAGAACCTGCGGTAGCGCTCCTTCTTAAACTGTGGATGTAACAGTCTAATGATGAAGTAGCTCCTTGGGGCCCTCAAAGTGCCGTGCTTGGGGTGAGAGAAGCTGACAAATGTAAACAGGATGGAAAATTGTATTTATTAATCAATTAAAGATGTCAATATCAATATTAATAAAAAATGGGTTTAAATCTAAAACTAAACTAATAGGCTAATACATTTTTTATTTTTTATTTATTTATTTGTATAGCGCTTTTCATACACAAGGCAGATTTGATTGATTATGAAACTAGAATAACACAAATAGTCAAATAAATGCAACTTAAGAAATTGCAACCAACAACAGATTTACTTGGTGCCGCCTTTTTTTAAATATCTCAAATATCTCAAACAACTAGAATAGATTTAACAGAATTGTATTTGAATAGGGGCGATACATTTCGACACAGTGAATGCAACTGATGTACTGCACAGAGAGTTTATAGCTAATGCTAATTTCTAAGGGTGTAAGGATTTGTTTTAACAATTCAATTGGATTCAATATTTGTGGTTTCCGATATGATTAAGGAACAATCTAATTTTTTTAGAACGATTAGCTCCGAAACGATTTAGTGAGTTGAAATCGATTCAATAACTTTTTAGCAAAAAATAAATCAACCAGTGTGTCTGTGGGTGAAGGTTTCCCATATTTCTGTTATTTCTTGTAAGGGAATTAGGTGTAAATGTCAGTCGGTCGGTCACGTCTTTTGTGGCTTAAACTTTAAATCATTGTGTTATGTAGTTTGTAGTTAGTGGCGTTTGCATTTGTTGTGACCTTTCTCAGCCACCGTAGCTATTTGCCATTTTTGTTTTGGTGATTTCACAAATGGGCTATATAGCTAATGTTTAACGTCCTTATTTTTAACAGTATTAAATTTCATATAAAGTCTCCCATACTTAAATGCAATGTTTTCCATTTTCTAGTATCGATAAAATTGATCAATTCCCTTTTAAAACGATCTTGGATCGATACTTCCTTAAGCCAAACTTACTGAGCACATATCGATATATTTGAAAATTAGAAATGTTTATTGATTTATCAATATGTCGATCCATTGTTACATTCATCTATCCATCCATCCATTTTCTACTGCTTGTCCCTCTCGGGGCACCCTTACTAATTTACAACTCTTGTCCATAGCTGGGCTTTAAAAAACACACTCTTAATACACCATACATTTGATCAATATACTAAAATATCGCACAGTGAAATAAAATACAAAAAAAGTACAAAGACCAGGTTAATGTGTACAGTTTTTTACACATTGTTACACAATGGGACAGATGTGAAAA
The DNA here is from genome assembly GCF_033978785.1 of Entelurus aequoreus. Taxonomy (NCBI): domain Eukaryota; kingdom Metazoa; phylum Chordata; class Actinopteri; order Syngnathiformes; family Syngnathidae; genus Entelurus; species Entelurus aequoreus. The sequence goes on from NC_084743.1 coordinate 40,838,117, forward strand.
GTTAATGGCATGCCTGGATGGGCATGAAATTTCTCACTGGCTTAAAACAGTTGCGGTTACTTTTTGCTACTAAAACATAGCCCAAAATTCTACATTAAAGTCCAACCACATTTCACTACAACAAAAACATATTGAACATATTGAGTTAGGTAGTAACGCTTTACCTTTACTTTGTTACTTTTTACTCAAGTAACTTTTTGGATGAATTGTACTTCTCAAAGGAGTTTTAATGCAACAGTATTTTGAGTATTTTTGTGAAGAAGAAACGCTACTTTTACATTGAGCTTCATTCTGATCGCTACATTTATTTACATCATAATTATTTATAATCTATTGATTACTGCTTGCAAAGACATATTCATTTGGCTCGTCAAAGCTTTCTTTCAGCAGACACTGTCACATGACTCTGTTTTTGTTTGAGGCAAATATTTGAAATGTTTATGTTGTGCGCATGCTGTAGCGTTGGGGAGTTGACATCGACAGTGCCACAATGTATGGTTATTATTGACTTAATAGTCTACTTTTCAATTTACTCTTCTGAGCTGATTACTCTCTGCTGTAACGCGGTTCCTATTTGCTTTCTGTTGGAATGTACAAAGCATTTATTTTCTTGTTTCACTACTTCACATTCAAGCTACCTTAGCGCCACAGCTAGCATAGCTTCTCTTCTTCTCCCTCCTCCCTCCTCAGTGTGTCCCCAGACAACCAGTAAAAAAAATGTTAGCTTATGGTTCTCCCATGGTTAGTTACAACCAAATGTTTAGAGAACATCAGCATTAATTCCACATTTTGAAACCGATCACAACATATGATTTGGTATGTAAATGATAATAGAACCATTTCAAAACGTGTTACAAAGGCTCCTAATTTCGCTGCTGACGTTCGCGGTAACATGTTACGTCATTTATGGTTATTAGTATTATTTTTCAAAACTATTATTAATCTACTATAAAGCTAGCAGTAATCTTTGTGGGGTTGTCAGCTGGGGCCGTTGAAGCGCGCAGCTCCACAAACACCTCGCACTGGAGTTTGTTTCAAGTTTTAAAGTGATACAAACGATATGTTGTCTTTTACTGACCAGTTCCTCTACCGCAGATGTTGTTGCTTTCTCTATGATTGAAGACTGTTCATGAAGGAGGAGGGGCACAACAAACAATGCAGAGTAATCTGTGATACCGCCCCATCAAGACATCAAGGTTTACAGCGCAAATCCAGTCTATATTGATACTAACGTTATAGTTGTTTTTAGAAACATTGATATATTATTGACATTTATTTATCGCCCAGGCCTATTGAGGGGTCAGGATGGCTCCAAATTTACTCAAAACTCCGGTAGCGAGAGCGAAGCTTTTGCTTTATACGTCTTTTCCAGTTGACGCACATGTAACTTGTACCTGTAGAAATCTGAACTTTTGAAACGTTGCGGTGCCTACATGGTGCCCAAATTGGTACGTAAAAAAATGGAAAGCATACACATTTTGTCCAAATACAATGCCTTTTTATTTCTATGTAATTTTGCGAAATGCGAGTTGAACAGAATAGTAATTTAAATATTAAAAAAATATTGTTACTAAGTAATACATTTACAATTACAAAATCACTCTGAGAATGCAAACCTTAGGTTACTATTGGGCTCTACCTCCCAATAGTAAAAAATCCTTTAAAAAATTCCTGAATCCAGACAGTGATCTGGATCACCCCCAAAATCTAATTATCTAACTAACTAACTAACCAACTAATTGTCATAACCAACAGCAATACAGCACAGAGATTTTATCCAATTTATTGCGCTGAAAGAAACACACTTTTTAATTTTCTTGTCATATGTAGAAGTTCAGCACTTCGGCAGGGAAGGCAAACGGGTGTCCGATTTTACCGATCCAGCACCGGCCCCGTCGTCAATCAGTTCAAATATGCTCGGATGAGTCATACGTCCATGTGTCATAGGTTCTCTCATTTTGCTCCATGTCCCAAATGATCAAACTGAATCTCGAAAAAAAAGCAACCATTAACATGGTAGATAGCAATTCTGCAAGTAGAAGCACCTCGCTCGTATATTATTTTAAGTTTGGGTTGGGGGACATTTTTTTTTCACTGGGGTAACCTTGGTGAAAGTTGTTGGATCTCTGATCATTGTTGGAGCTACTGGTGAACACACTGTTCCATGCACACAATGGTGCTTGGTGGGGGTGATGGTGGGGGGAGGTATTGTGGTAGTTAAGCTTTTGCCCAGATGTTCCTGCTCAATTACAGTCACAGCTGTGTTTAAGTCAGTGTATGCAGTTACATACACATCTGTGTGAATGTGTGTTTTATTTTTGTGTGCAGACTAGGCAATTACTGAGAAACCTGAGCTTTGGTCTTACAAAAGCAGCTACCTCAGGTCAGAACAGGAACAGCACTTGCTATAAATACCTGACTGATTGTGCGCATTGCCCTCCCAACAGAAAGAGTCTGAAGCCTTTAACCTCGGTTTAATGCCGGGGAGAAAATCTCCTTATACTGCAGCTCAAGCATAAAGGCCCTAATTTTCACCCATGAGGGATGCATCCTAAGGTCTCTCTAATCTGTATGCCTGATGAACAGTGTAGGGTTAGTTACTGAAAACTAGTAACTAGTTACAGTTACTAGTTACTTTATTTCAAAAGTAACTCAGTTACTAACTCAGTTACTTACACCAACAAGTAATGCGTTACTGTGAAAAGTAACTATTTAGTTACTTATTTTTTTCTTCTTTTTTTTTTTAAAGCTCCCATTAATGCCCTTTTAGCCTTCATTTCAGTATTGTTATTGCACTGCAGAATAATACAATGTGTTGATCAACTTGCCATGCATTTGCATCACTGAACTCTGCTAATCAATGTGGTCTACATACAACACACAAAAACAAAGATATGTTTCAAAGGGCCAATTTATTTCAGGCCAGAACAAATTGACAAAACTATTTTAAATAGCTGCAACATGACATACATAAGTAACAAACAGCATAATAACAACATAGCTGTAAACCAAATAAGTACTTTAACTTTACTTTTACATACCAAAGCCTAACCAGGTGTTTTTTCTCTCAAGGAATTCTGAAATAAAATCATGTCTGAAGCCCAGAACACTCTACACATTTCCCCAGTTTTAGTTTAGCGATAAGGAAATATTGGCCTGGCCCACTAGGATCCCTCTTTATGTTTGTGAACTTTATATTCTATACATTTAGAGTGATGTGATAATCAAACACTCTAGAAGTCTAAAAATAAAGAGTATATAAGAGAATTGACAGAGTGTGTGTACTATAATTCATAATAACATTGATTTTGATTCAATATTATGTTTTGAGCAATGACAGTTTGAAAGAAAAAAAAACAGTTTTGTTTTATTAGTCAACAATGCAACTTTTTCTAAATTACATTTCACCTTTAAGCTTTTTTATTTCACTTTTGTTATGTTTTTGTTTATTTTAATAGTATTTTTAGAATGTGCTGTGGGCTTTTAAAACATTAGCTGTGGGCCGCAAATTTGCCTCCGGGGCACACTTTTGTGTGCCCCGGAGGCCATCTATATCTGCTACAGATAATAAAAAATGTGATCTGATAAATCCATCGATAAAAAGCTGAGCCTGGCGACGCATGAGTGTTAACAACTCTCTCTCTCTCTCTTTCTCTCTGTCTCCGCCCCTCCCTCACGAATGCTGCTGCGTGCATCCCTCCCCTCCCTCCTTCCCACACTCAGACACACACCCAGCGCGGCTCCTCCGTGTGACACAAGAGATTCAGAAGGACGGCGCTGCAATAAAACACACTCAGATCTTCTGTTTCTAGCCGATACTACATAAAAAATAACGTAAAATAACGCAGTAACGCATCATGTAGTAACGGTAACTGAGTTACTGAATACAAAAAATAACGCGTGAGATTACTAGTTACCGCCGAAACTACTTACTTTGTAACGCGTTAGTCCCAACACTGCTGATGAATGCCTCAAGATTGTATTGTTTCTCTCATTTTCATTATTGTATTCATTGAGTGGAGGATTTTGTTAACCCTGGGTTAGTTAGGGTATTCAATCATTAATATTTTTTAAATGACTAAAAATGTATTGTTGGAAACATATTTATTTTGCTAACCTAACATGCATATATTTGGAATGTGGGGGAGAAAACCCACACACCCACAGGAAAAACAAGCAAATTTCTTCCAGAAATGCCCAAACGGACATACAAACACAGATCTCTCGACTGTGCAGCCTACACAACCACCAGGCTACTGTGAAGCTAAAAATAATCCAAGTCAAAAAAACATGGCTCGCTCAGTCACTTGACTGTAGTGATGTACATTTTCAAAATGCATTGATTAATCATGGTTTTGTGAATTATTAAAATTAGAAATTGTAATTGTAACCCTTTTACCACAGTTTACAATTATACAGATAATCCTTACATCCCTACTTGACAGTATGTTCATTTACGTGATAAAGACTAATCATGAGAACGGTGAATAAATTAATTTGATCCCTTATCCTGCGACCTAATTAATGATAGATGCACCCTATGTGCTTCGCTGGGAGAACCAGTGCAGAGTAGCCATCTCGTTCTGGTCAAAGAGGTTCACTGGGGGAGAGTGAGGAGGTGTTGGCCATCATGCCAACGACGTTGGAGTGTAATTCCTTAAGTAAAATGGCAGCGTTTGTTTATACTGCATCTCATTAACTAAAATTGGAAAAAATACATATATTTTTTTAGAAATGAGATGGCATGTAAGTGTGAATTGGGAATTTTCCCCCTAATTTTTTTTGTGCAATCCTGAAGCCATTGTTCTATGGCTTCATAGAACAATGGCTTCAGGGTGTGGCATGGATGATTGTTTGGCGCCCAATAAAAGACTTGATGGAGGATTCTTCAGTCATGAAGCTGGAGTTTTCTGTCAGATCTCACCAATTTAGTATTTTTCTAAATTGCTTAACAGCTATCACTTATATAAATTAAACATGAATAATAATTTAAAGTTAACAAAGGCTATGTTTGCACTGCAAACATACAATTTGATTTTGTCTCATATCCTTCTTGCATCCAGCTCAATTTTATGAAGTCTGAACAGCCAAAATCTCCTTTTATTTGATTATTTGATAAATATGTTGACTTTCATTTGACATTTCATCCATTCATTTTCTACCGCTTGTCACTCTCGGGGTCATGGGGGGTCCTGGAGCCTAATCGCAGCTGCACTCGGGCAAAAGGCAGGGTACACCCTGGACAAGTCGCCACTTCATCACAGGGCCAACACAGATAGACAGACAACATTCACTCTCACACTAGACATATTTCTAAAAATGCATCTTCATTTAAGTTTTTTTGGTATTTCAAATAGGACATCAAAGCAGTGTTTGTGTTCAATAATTATATCTAATCTACTTACAGTTTAACAGGTTAACAACCTTGTTAAATAATATGAAACTGTGTTCACACTAGGGGTGTAACGGTACACAAAAATTTCGGTTCGGTACGTACCTCGGTTTAGAGGTCACTGTTCGGTTCATTTTCGGTACAGTAAGAAAACAACACAATATACATTTTTGGGTTATTTATTTACCAAATTTGCAAAATCTTCCACCAAAAATAGTTTCCTTTGTGGAATATTTGATGTGAAGTAATCGGAACCTTGGATAGGTCAATAATTCATAATAACATTGATTTTGATTCAATATTATGTTTTGAGCAATGACAGATTGAAAGAAAGAAAAACAGCTTTGTTTTATTAGTCAACATTGCAACTTTTTCTAAATTACATTTAACCTTTAAGCTTTTTTATTTCACTTTTGTTATGTTTTTGTTTATTTTAATAGTATTTTTAGAATGTGCCGCGCAGGCCTTTAAAACATTAGCTGTGGGCCACAAATGGCCTCCGGGGCACACTTTTGACACCCCTGCTATAGATAATAAAAAATTAAATCTGATAAATCTATGGATAAAAAGCAGAGCCTGGCGACGCATGCGCGTTTATCATAACTCTCTCTGTCTCTGCCCCTCCCTCACGAATGCTGCTGCGCGCACAATTTGTTTTGTTTTTAACCCCTTCTTAACCCTGAACGTACATTGAAAATACATGCAACCCTAACTCAAAATGCCGGACATTTGAGGCATTTAAGAAACTCCGCCCTGACAGCTCCGCAAAAGAGGACATGTCCGGTGAAAAGAGGACATATGGTCAGTCTATCGTAGCCCGTTAGCTGCTAGCATGCCGTGTGTTGTGCCTCGGTGTGCATTGTTTACACAACGTGCGTTACGCTACTTAAAGGCCTACTGAAATGATTTTTTTTTATTTAAACGGGAATAGCAGATCCATTCTATGTGTCATACTTGATCATTTTGCGGTTGTAGGTGGGATCAGTGTATTAGCAGCGGACTACAGCAACACAACCAGGAGGACTTTGTTGGAGCGCTAGCCGTGCTAGCCGCGCTAGCCGCGCTAGCCGCGCTAGCCGCGCTAGCCGCGCTAGCCGCGCTAGCCGCCGACTTCACCTTGACTTCCTACATCTCCGGGCCGCCAAACGCATCGGGTGAAGTCCTTCGTCCTTCTGCCGATCGCTGGAACGCAGGTGAGCACGGGTGTTGATGAGCAAATGAGGGCTGGCTGGCGTAGGTGGAGAGCTAATGTTTTTAGCATAGCTCTGTGCAGTCCGATTGCTAAGTTAGCTTCAATGGCGTCGTTAGCACAGCATTGTTAACCTTCGCCAGCCTGGAAAGCATTAACCGTGTATTTACATGTCCACGGTTTAATAGTATTGTTGATTTTCTATCTATACTTCCAGTCAGGGGTTTATTTATTTTGTTTCTATATGCAGTTAAAGCAAGATGCTATCACGTTAGCTCGTAGCTAAAGCATTTCGCCGATGTATTGTCGTGGAGATAAAAGGCACTGAATGTCCATTTCGCGTTCTCGACTCTCATTTTCAAGAGGATATAGTATCCGAGGTGGTTTAAAATACAAATCTGTGATCTACAATAGAAAAAGGAGAGTGTGGAATCCAATGAGCCAGCTTGTACCTAAGTTACGGTCAGAGCGAAAAAAGATACGTCCATCGCTGCCTCTCAAGTCATTCACTGTAACGTTCCTCATCAACGAATCTTTCATCCTCGCTCAAACTAATGGGGTAATCATCACTTTCTCGGTCCGAATCTCTCTCGCTCCATTGTAAACAACGGGGAATTGTGAGGAATCCTAGCTCCTGTGACGTCACGCTACTTCCGGTACAGGCAAGGCTTTTTTTTTTATCAGCGAGCAAAAGTTGCGAACTTTATCGTCGATTTTCTCTACTAAATCCTTTCAGCAAAAATATGGCAATATCGCGAAATGATCAAGTATGACACATAGAATGGATCTGCTATTCCCGTTTAAATAAAAAAAAATCATTTCAGTAGGCCTTTAACTGCATATAGAAACAAAAAAATAAACCTCTGACTGGAAGGATAGATAGAAAATCAACAATACTATTAAACAGTGGACATGTAAATACACGGTTAATGCTTTCCAGGCTGGTGAAGGTTAACAATGCTGTGCTAACGACGCCATTGAAGCTAACTTAGCAACTTAGTAACGGGACCTCACAGAGCTATGCTAAAAACATTAGCTCTCCACCTACGCCAGCCAGCCCTCATTTACTCATCAACACCCGTGCTCACCTGCGTTCCAGCGATCGGCAGAAGGACGAAGGACTTCACCCGATGCGTTTGGCGGCCCGGAGACGTAGGAAGTCAAGGTGAGGTCGGCGGCTAGCGCGGCTAGCGCGGCTAGCGCGGCTAGCGCGGCTAGCGCTCCAACAAAGTCCTCCTGGTTGTGTTGCTGTAGTCCGCTGCTAATACACCGATCCCACCTACAACTGTCTTCTTTGCAGCCTTCATTGTTCATTAAACAAATTGCAAAATATGTCCAAAATACTGTGGAATTATGAAATGAAAACAGAGCTTTTTGTATAGGATTCTACGGGTACCATAACTTCCGTTGCTCTGACTTCGTCACGCGCATACGTCATCATACCGCGACGTTTCAGCCGGATATTTCCCGGGAAGTTTTAAAAGTCACTTTATAAGTTAACCCGGCCGTATTGGCATGTGTTGCAATGTTAAGATTTCATCATTGATATATAAACTATCAGACTGCGTGGTCGGTAGTAGTAGGTTTCAGTAGGCCTTTAACATGTCGGTGTGGAGACTCTGGACTGTACATTGGTGCTTATTTTGAAAATGTAAATTTGTTTGTGGATTGTATGCAATCTGTTGTGTTCCCTGGTTTTCAGTGTACATAGATGAAGGTGTGTGTTGCTGTGTCCGACCTGGACATAATCTGGACTGGACCTGGTTTTAAGAACCCTTTTGAACAATCTGATTTCATTGACAACTTGGTCTGGTGAAGATAAGGTCCTTTAAAAAAAAAAAAAAAAAAGATAAATAAATAACAAACTTTTTCTTGAATAAAAAAGAAAGTAAAACAATATAAAAACAATTACATAAAAAATAGTAATTAATGAAAATGTTAGTAGACCAGCAGCACACACACTCATGTGTGCTTTAAGGACTGTATCCCTTGCAGACTGTATTGTTCCATACTCCATATTGTAGGAACCAGAAGTTTAATAACGGAAAGAGACTGCCCCTTTTGTGTGAATGAGTGTGGATCAGTGTGGATGGGGAGGGAGTTTTTTTGGGTTGGTGCACTTGTTGTAAGTGTATCTTGTGTTTTTTTAATGTTGATTTAATAAAAAAACAAAAAAAAATAAAATAAAATAAAAAAACATAAAAAACTTGTTCGGTACACCTCCGAACCGAACCGACACCCCGTACCGAAACGGTTCAATACAAATACATGTACCGTTACACTCCTAGTTAACACAGATGATCATTTATTCAACACAAAAACCTTAGCCTTAGGTCAGGCTGATTAGAAACATTAGTACTAAACCAAATATACTGCATAAGAAGGGACTCATAAATAACTGATACTTTTATAATTCTTTAGTACTAAAATAAATCAACTAAATTAATAATAAATAATAATAAATGTTTTTAACTAAACTGTCAATAAAATTTAAGTGCAAATGAAAATACAGCTTCACTTCTTTAGTCGAATTTCTGCGCTTAAAGGCCTACTGAAATGATTTTTTTTTTATTTAAACGGGGATAGCAGATCCATTTCGCGATATTGCCATATTTTTGCTGAAAGGATTTAGTAGAGAACATCGACAATAAAGTTCACAACTTTTGGTCGCTGATAAAAAAAGCCTTGCCTGTACCGGAAGTAGCGTGACGTCACAGGTTGAAAGGCTCCTCACATTTCCCCATTGTTTACAATGCAGCGAGAGCGATTCGGACCGAAAAAGCGACGATTACCCCATTAATTTGAGCGAGGATGAAAGATTCGTGGATGAGAAACGTGAGAGTGAAGGACTAGAGTGCAGTGCAGGACATATCTTTTTTCGCTCTGACCGTAACTTAGGTACAAGGGCTCAAGGGTTCATTGGATTCCACACTTTCTCCTTTTTCTATTGTGGATCACGGATTTGTATTTTAAACCACCTTGGATACTATGTCCTCTTGAAAATGAGAGTCGAGAACGCGAAATGGACATTCACAGTGACTTTTATCTCCACGACAATACATCGGCGAAGCTCTTTAGCTACGGAGCTAACGTGATAGCACATCGGGCTTAAATGCAGATAGAAACAAAAGAAATAAAACCCTGACTGAAAGGATAGACAGAAAATCAACAATACTATTAAACCATGGTCCAGTAAATACACGGTTAATGCTTTCCAGGCTGGCGAAGCTTAACAATGCTGTTGCTAACGACGCCATTGAAGCTAACTTAGCAACGGGACCTCACAGAGCTATGATAAAAACATTAGCTATCCACCTACGCCAGCCCTCATCTGCTCATCAACACCCTTGCTCACCTGCGTGCCAGCGATCGACGGAGCGACGATCATAGATGCGGTTGGCGGCCCGGAGACGGAGGAAGTCAAGGTGAGATCGGCGGCTAGCGCGTCTGCTATCCATCTCAAAGTCCTCCTGGTTGTGTTGCTGTAGTCTGCCGCTAATACACCGGTCCCACCTACAACTTTCTTCTTTGCAATCTTCATTGTTCATTAAACAAATTGCAAAAGATTCACCAACACAGATGTCCGGAATACTGTGGAATTTTGAGATGAAAACAGAGCTTTTTGTATTGGATTCAATGGGGTCGGAATACTTCCGTTTCAACGATTGACGTCACGCGCATATGTCATCATACGTTTTCAACCGAAAGTTTAGCGGGAAATTTAAAATTGCACTTTATAAGTTGGGCAGCACGGTGGCAGAGGGGTTAGTGCGTCTGCCTCACAATACGAAGGTCCTGAGCAGTCCTGGGTTCAATCCCGGGCTCTGGATCTTTCTGTGTGGAGTTTGCATGTTCTCCCCGTGACTGTGTGGGTTCCCTCCGGGTACTCCGGCTTCCTCCCACCTCCAAAGACATGCACCTGGGGATAGGTTGATTGGCAACACTAAATTGGCCCTAGCGTGTGAATGTGAGTGTGAATGTTGTCTGTCTATCTGTGTTGGCCCTGTGATGAGGTGGCGACTTGTCCAGGGTGTACCCCGCCTTCCGCCCGATTGTAGCTGAGATAGGCTCCAGCGCCCCCCGCGACCCCGAAGGGATTAAGCGGTAGAAAATGGATGGATGGATGGATGGATGGATGGATGGAAGTTAACCCGTATTGGCATGTGTTGCAATGTTAAGATTTCATCATTGATATATAAACTATCAGACTGCGTGGTCGGTAGTAGTGGGTTTCAGTAGGCCTTTAAGAAACTTATCTATACCTTTAGCTCCAGACTCCTTCTGTTTGTATGATATTGACATCTTAGCTCAGTTGGTGGAAAAGTGTATTGCAATTGAGTACTGCTTTGGCCAATAAGGACCACAGCTGGTGGTCGCGGCCCAACAATGTTTAAGTGGTTAAGAAACACTGGTTTAAAGCAACACAATTTCTCCACACACATGTACACAGTGATGGTGTTTAGCAATGCGATAAGTTTGGATAGTAGTTTTTTTTCCGTTTTTTGTGCTTTTACGTATGTTAGCATAGAAACACATTCATCTATATCTGTAAAGCGTTTTGATGCGTTGCAACAAATTCGATCAGATCACTTGCAAATGTCAGTGCGCATGGTAGAGCTTTAAGATCCGATTTGGTCCACAAATCTAATTTGCCTGCAGTGTGAATATCACTACAGTCACACACTGATACCATTGCAATCCAGCCACCTTGTGCATCTGCCATGTTGGACAAACTTCCGTTTTAATTAGATCTGAGATGAATTTTTGACCTTCTGTCAACAACTTTGGAGGTCAAACTGCTGCAATGCATGCAATCCGCACATCAATGGTTACACTTCTAATGGATTTGATTTTACAAACGCAATGCATGAAGTCTATTTGCCTTCAAATATTTTCCCTCACCTGCATTTGCCAGTACATTATGTCTGTGTCTAGGGCTGGGCGATATGTCAAAAAAAACCATCCCGATTAATTTGTTCATATCATCTGATCTCGAAACATTTCAAGCATGTTTGATCGAGGTAGTATATGCTAACAGCTGACAACTATCATTTTGTTCATATCTCATTGTGCTTACTAGAGGTGCAACGATACAGGTAACCCACACTACGGTCCGTACCTGCATTTAGTGCCAAGGTTTTGCTTCTTTTTCGGGATGTTTTGTGCAAGTAAAGAAAACAACTTTTTTGCCTCTCAAAGTTATTTATTTTATTTGCTTGTCGTCACAAACATTCTGCAGTAAACAAAGTATAATTTGTGTAGTGAATACTAAAATACTTTTATTTCAAGTTAAACAGCACTTTCAAATGGTAAATTATTATTTGTATTCTTTAATCATAACATGGTATATCAGAGGAGTGGAAGTTTTGCAGACACAAACAAAAAGTTGCAGACATCTTTAAAGCGCAGTTTTGGCCGGCCAACAGATCTCAAGCCAGAAGTAAATTCGCCATACAGGATGTCCTTTGGGATACGTCCATCCTCCATACTTTGTCACTCCAATGGATGCCGAGAATGCAGCGAAGGCAGGGCATGTTGAAGGTGTTCAGTTTGCGCTCCTGTTTGGAGTATGTTGTCCAAGTTTCGCTGCCGTAGAGAAGAGTGCTGACAATACAGGCGTTATACACTGCCATCTTGGTAGGAGTTGTCCGCTTCCGGTTCTCCCGGACGCGGGTCCTGAGGCGCCCTAGGGTTGTGGCAGCTTTGCCGATACGTTTGTTGATCCCACCATTGAGGGACAAATTGTCACTGATGGTGGATCCCAGGTATCTGAATAGGTGTACGACTTCGAGTTGGTACTCATCGATTGTGATGGCTGGTGGAGTGTCCACTTCCTGACTCAGCACGTTGGTCTTTTTTAGGCTGATGGTAAGCCCGAAGTCTTTGCAGGCCTGGGAGAATCTGTCCATAAGGCACTGGAGTTCTTGTTCGGTGTGCGAAATGACGGCGGCATCATCAGCAAAGAGCATGTCCCGGATGATTGTCTCACGCACTTTGGTCCTTGCTTTAAGACGGTCTGGGTTGAAAAGTCGGCCGTCAGATCTGGTACGTAGATACACCCCTTCTGTTGCAGTCCCAAAAGCATGTTTGACAAGCAGGGCAAAGAAGATGCCGAAAAGGGTAGGAGCAAGGACGCAACCTTGCTTGACCCCGCTATTAATGTCAAATTGGTTGGACATGCTACCCTCAGACTGGATGGTTGCCTTCATGCCGTCATGAAAAGATCTAATAAGACTATGGAGCTTTGGAGGGCATCCAATTTTGGGTAGGATGCTGAAGAGCTCTTCTATGCTAACCAGGTCGAAAGCCTTGGTCAGGTCTATGAAGGATATGTACAGGGGCTTTTGTCATTCCCTGCATTTCTCCTGAAGTTGGCGTAGGGAGAATATCATGTCCACTGTAGAGCACTTGACGCAGAAGTCGCATTGAGATTCCGGGTAAACACGCTCAGCAAGTTTCTGAAGGCGCACAAGCACGACATGGGCATAGAGTTTCCCTACGATGCTCAGGAGGGAGATGCCCCTGTAATTATTACAGTTGCTCCTGTCACCCTTATTCTTGTTAAGGATGACAGTCTTGGCATCTCTCATGTCTTGCGGCAAGGCTCCCTCTTTCCAGCACTGGCAGAGGACATCATGCAAAGGCTGCAGGAGGGTGTCTTTACAGCGCTTGATGAGGTCTGGGGGGAAGCCATCAGTACCAGGTGCTTTGCCACTCGCTAAGCTGTCGATCGCTTTGTGAAGTTCAGCATATAATTCCTCCATGATGGGCAGCTGTTCAATGGTATCAAGGGCTGAGGCGACTACAGTGTTCTCTCTAGTAGAGTTCTGAATAGTGCTCTACCCATCTGTCCATCTGTCTTTAGACACACACCAACACATACACACGCAAACGCACACACACACACACACACACGCACACACACACACACACACACACACACACACACACACACACACACACACACACACACACACACACACACACACACACACACACACACACACACACACAGGATCACGGTCAATAAAGGTGGATTGTTCTGTGCAGGATTATACCAAGCATCGTTGCTTCCCTACTGTTTACTACTGCGGCAACTTCTAACAGACAGTTCCGCCATGTTTGATTGAGGAAATATGCTACCAGCTGATCACCGTGATAAAACTCAAATTAATCGCAATCAAGGATCATGATCATATAAACGCCCAGCCCTAGCTGTGTCTGGATTCACACACTGTACTTACAATTATTCCTTTTAGTGCTTAATGCATTTATACTTTTCAGGGGTAGGGAACTTATGACTCGCGAGCCAGATGTGGCTCTTTTGATGACTGCATCCGGCTCGCTGATAAATCTAAGCGCCTTAATAAATTCTCATGCATTTTTATCCATCTACCGCTTGAATTCAGGCCAGGGTTTGTCTTCAGCTACCTGCAAGGCTTGAGCCAATCACAGCTTTGAGGTCAACGTAGGCCTGGGTGATATAGCTGAAAACTGTATCACAATGTACGTTTTTTATATTGGTCAATATTGATAAATATTTATATTTTTTATGACCTATGGGAAATATATTAAATGTTAAGATTTTTATTTCAAATGTAAGTTTCCTTTGATTATAATTTCCTCAGCTATCAAGGCAGAAAGGAAAGGAAATGTCAACACAACCATGGAAAACCCTCGAACAATCACTGTAAACACAATTCTAACATCACATTGAACACTTAAAGGCCTACTGAAACCCACTACTACCGACCACGCAGTCTGATAGTTTATACATCAATGATGAAATCTTAACATTGCAACACATGCCAATACAGCCGGGTTAACTTATAAAGTGCAATTTTAAATTTCCTGCGAAACTTCCGGTTGAAAACGTCTATGTATGATGACGTTTGCGCGTGATGTCAATGGTTGAAACAGAAGTATTCGGACACATTGTATCTCAATACAAACAGCTCTGTTTTCATCGCAAAATTCCACAGTATTCTGGACATCTGTGTTGGTGAATCTTTTGTAATTTGTTTAATGAACAATGCAGACTGCAAAGAAGAAAGCTGTAGGTGGGATCGGTGTATTAGCGGCTGGCTGCAACAACACAACCAGGAGGACTTTGAGGATAGCAGACGCGCTATCCGACGCTAGCCGCCGACCGCATCGATGATCGGGTGAAGTCTTTCGTCGCGCCGTCAATCGCTGGAACGCAGGTGAGCACGGGTGTTGATGAGCAGATGAGGGCTGGCGTAGGTGGAGAGATAATGTTTTTATCATAGCTCTGACGAGGTCCCGTAGCTAAGTTAGCTTCAATGGCGTCGTTAGCAACAGCATTGCTAGGCTTCGACAGGCGGCACAGCATTAACCGTGTAGTTACAGGTCCAGTGTTTGGTTTGGTGTCTCCTGATAGTAGTATTGTTGATCTGCTGTCTATCCTTCCAGTCAGGGGCTTATTTCTTTTGTTTCTATCTGCATTTAAGCACAATGCTATCACGTTAGCTGCGTAGCTAAAGTGATTCACCGATGTATTGTCGTGGAGATAAAAGTCACTGTGAATGTCCATTTCGTGTTCTCGACTCTCATTTTCAAGAGGATATAGTATCCGAGGTGGTTTAAAATACAAATCCGTGATCCACAATAGAAAAAGGAGAGAGTGTGGAATCCAATGAGCCCTTGTACCTAAGTTACGGTCAGAGCGAAAAAAGATACGTCCTGCACTGCACTCTAGTCCTTCACTCTCACGTTCCTCATCCACAAATCTTTCATCCTGGCTCAAATTAATGGGGTAATTGTTGCTTTCTCGGTCCGAATCGCTCTCGCTGCTGGTGTAAACAATGGGGAAATGTGAGGAGCCTTTCAACCTGCGACGTCACGCTACTTCCGGTACAGGCGAGGCTTTTTTTATCAGCGACCAAAAGTTGCGAACTTTATCGTCAATGTTCTCTACTAAATCCTTTCAGCAAAAATATGGCAATATCGCGAAATGATCAAGTATGACACATAGAATGGATCTGCTATCCCCGTTTAAATAAAACAATTTCATTTCAGTAGGCCTTTAAAGGTGCTGTTTGCAACTTCTTCACAGTAACATTTTTCAAAGCAAAAATATATAACAAGAACACCACCGGCGAGCTTATGTTACCATTAGTGGTTTAACAGAACACATTTGTTTGATAATTGTCTATACTTTTCATAATTACAAAATGTATCTAATAAAAAAATTTAACAACCCGAATAAAATGATTGATGTTTACGGCGGTCACTCACCCGGTCTCGTCAACACATACGCGCAGAGAGCGTGTGCACACAAACAAAAACAATTGTCAGTCATGTTGTTGTTGTCAAGACGTGGACTATGGTGTGGTTTGTTTTCCCTTGGTGCAAAGCGACTTGACCGGAAACGACGTGAAGGTAAGGACATGTTTAATATTTTAACTCAAAAAGCTCAAAAAGGTATAAACAAAAGGCGCTCACAGCGGAGGTAAAAAAAACTTGGAAACTTACTTGGAACGAGAAAAGAGCATGGAAAAGAGCAGCATGGATCATCACCATGAATAACAAGGGTGTGTAGAGGGTGATGTCGCCAGGCTGACTTCCTGGCAACTATCGGTTTAAATAATAAGATTAGTGAAAACAGGTGCGTGACTCAAAATGTGAAACAGGTGAAACTAATGGTTGCTATGGTGCCAAAACAAGAGAGTGAAACCAGGAACTAAAAAGCGTCCAAAGAACAAACAGCACATGGCCAAACAAAAACATGATCAACACAGACATGACAGTTGTTATGATAGAATATACATTCAATGACAGCTAATGCTAGCTATCCAAATTGCTATTATTATCTAACAACACTGAAAGCTAATGTGCGTGCATGGGTTATGTACGTATGTAATTATGTCATTAAGTAGGAGATGCCGTGAGAGGGCGGGATATATTGTGTACTACATTACATTACATTACAGGTATTGGGAAAGTTAGCGCCATCCAGGCATCTGTGTATATTTTGCAAACAGCCCCTTTAACAATAACCTCTTTAAATTAAGGAGCAAAAATAAGGAATATTTAAGAAATGCTTAATAAAGTTTACAAAATAATGCTAAGTGTGAAAATGTAAACAGAGAAGAACAATTTTTGCAGGTTTACTGCCAGGAAGTTACGTGGTCTGTGTAACATTTAATTTAGTCAGTATTTTTATTTGCGTATGGAAATATATTTATCTTATGCAGTAATTATTGTTTAAATATTATTGAACCAAAATAATTTTTTAAAGTAGCACATTTGTTATATTTTGTTATTTCTTTTTATTATACAGTCCTGCATTTTATTTCCTACCTGTTGATTCTGTACATCCAAATAGGGAACGGACGAGGGTTGAAAAGAACAGATGAGCACGGCGTAGGACTACAGTCTGGTTGAAAAAACAAACAAAAAACTGCCAAACTGTCGAAGTGAATTTTCCTGTTTTATCGACAATTTCTTTGTTCGCTGCAGAACTCAATTTGCATTCTCGTTTCAGTTCATGCAGAAAATCAACAGCGAAACAGCAAGATGGCGCAACCAAACTTGAAAGTTGATACTGTTCAGTACTTCCTTCCCATTGCTCACTGACCACTTCCTGTTTTGCTAGCTTGCCAGACCGTGAATGCCTTTGTTCATGCAACCAACCATGTTTAATTTTTATATATATATATATATATATATATATATATATATATATATATATATATATATATATATATATATATATATATATATATATATATATATATATATATATATATATATATATATATATATATATATATATTCAGTGTTTCCACTTGAAAATTTCCGCCATCACGACTCCACCACAGCCTGGGGGGCAATAGACTCTGATTACATTGAACACATATTTATTAAAAAATAACCAAAAAACAATATCTTATAATAAATACAAATATTTAGCATTTCAAAATAACATCCATTTGCTGAATGGCGATTTACGATATACATCTCGATATTTTTTTTTACTTAGTAATGTACTAAGTCAAAATAATGACAAAATAATGACTTACTAAGTCAAAATAATGATAAAATAATGACTTACTAAGTCAAATTAATGACTTACTGTATGTAAGCGTTTGCAATAAGCGTTTGAAAAAAAGAGTTAAAAGTGGGGCCACATGCTGACATATGCTCAACTCATCGTGCGTTGTTTATTACAGCATTTGGGAAGCCTGTAGTTGATTTTTATTATGTAAATGTTATATTTTTTATCAACATGTTATAGCAGGGACCCTGCCATTCAAAACTAGGCTGCTGCATTACTAATGATTAATGTAACTATAGCTGAAAAAAATAGTACAATAGCAATAGGAGAGACTATTCATCCCTGAACACTATGGAGTTCATGTAGGCTTTATGATGCAGTTACAATATTATATAAACTATTAGAGACAGCTTCAGGAAACTCTTCATTTAACATAATGTTGTTTTTGCTGCTTCAACACTACTCAATCAACACAGAAAAAGGAGAGAAAGACAAGCATTATTGACCTACAGTTAACAACTAACAGACAGAGCTTTGCTGTCCGTTTCATGTGGGGCACACACATACACGTTTACTTCGCCAACAGGGGACTATCGGTTTTCATCGACCAAGTGTGGTCCTCTATTTCTGGTCATTTTAAAAATACAAAAACATAATACAGAGTTTAGTTTGAAGTACTTTTGTCATAATATAACTTCAAATGTGTTGTTTTTTATTTTTTTAAAGAAGTTGTCAAGAGGGGACTTGAATCCTTAAGCGATATTTACGTATCTAAGAGGGGACTCCATTCACTGCAGCAGGGGTGCTGTCTGTGCCTATTGTTTCACTGAATGAGTGTTTGCCAACAGCAACTGTTGCTTCTGTCAGTCTTAACACTACAGAGGGGACCTTCTGGTGAAATAGTGTATAAAAAGAAATGCTCTGGAATCTATCTTTAACAGTAAATATATTCTATTGATGTGAATCACAGATCCCACAATTGTCAGAAATGTTTCCTCAACATGTTGTAACGCTAGCATGGGCTAGGCGGGTTAAGAGTGTAACCCGTGTGACAGAAGATGGTTCGTCTAGGAGCCTGAGGTATGAAAGATGACGACAAGTAGTTATCTTGCTTCCGACTGCATTAAATGTATTGAAACAAGAATATAAATGCCACAGATACAGCACTAAACATTTTTTTTCTAACCTAATGAATACATAAATGCTGGAGTGTAAGTGTCGCTCCATACCATCTAACAGGGGATCAGTGTCATTTTGTACAGGCAATGAGGGGACTTCCAAGTGGGAACCATATTTTCTGTTTAACAGCACTAAGTAAAAAATAAATCTACACATTAAACTTTCTTTGAAGGTCTGTACACTATTGTGCAGGTTCTGACATATGCTGTAGGTAACTCCCTCAAAAAGACAGATGATAGCTTTAAGGCTGTTCAAGTGCAGGGAACAGTGATTGTTGATTGATTGAACCATGATAAATTGTGGTAGTTAAAAGTCATGTTATTGTGAAAAAAAATCACTTAGAAAATACTGTCCCTTACATAAGTTCACATTCAAAGAACAGACACACTTTGTGCTCTAAAATATAAAAGATGGTCCCCACTTGGATTGTACAACATAACAGAAGTCCCCTGATAAATGGTATGGGGCGACACTCACACTCCTGCATGGAACTATTCATAAATTATGGAAAATACTAAATTAAATCCTCATCAATAATCAATAATCATCTTTTAATATATATTTTGAACAATTAAATGTGATCATCAATTTGAAATTTGCAAGTTAACTATGGACAATCATGTGATTAAAAATGATCAAATATTTTAATTGATTGACAGCCCTAGTTAGCCCTGTTGTATATTAAAAAAAAATTCTCATGACAAAATGTCATGGAAGAACTGTCTAAAGGCTCTATGGCAAATTATTTATTTTCTACTATAGACAAAGCCGTTAACTATTTTTTTCTAACCAAATGAATACATAAATGCTGGAGTGTAAGTGTCGCTCCATACCATTTAACAGGGGACCAGTGTCATTTTGTACAGGCAATGAGGGGACCTCTGTCATTCTGTACAATCCAAGTGGGAACCATCTTTTCTGTTTACCAGCACAAAGTTAAAAACAAAATTCTACACATAAAATTGTCTTTGAAAGTCTGTATACTATTGTGCAGGTTCTGACAATGAACCTGCACAACCTTGTAGAAAGTGGTTTCTGTTTCAAAAATTGCAGAGAGCTCCACTTCCAAAAGGCACTGAAGGCTATTGTGAAACTTCTGTGAGGAGCCCAGAATATATATGCAATCCTGATATGCAAACCAGCTATCTGTTCTGTGATTGGTCCTTTGGACAGGCCAACCATTTCATACTTCATACTATGTTCTCAAAAAGCTTCTTTCAACATTGTGGGAAAGGGTTTGGTCTTCTGTTGGATTACAATACAGGTCTGAAAAATGTAGGTCACCATTTTTGATAAAGTTAACTAAAATAAAAAGATGGTCCCCACTTGGATTGTAAAACATGACAGAATTCCCCTGTTCAATGCTATGTGGCGACACACACTCCTGCATGGATCTATTCATAAAGTATGGAAAATACTAAATGTAATCATCATCAATATGTCATCAATACGTCATGTGTTTAACAAGATTTTTTCTTTTTTGTGTGTTTCATCAGTTTCGTAGAGACGTATCCTGCTATACCTCTCTGCAGAGGGATATGAACATTTAGTCCCAAACCATAAAGAGGATATTCAATTGTTTGCAAGTAGAAATGCTGCCTGGAAACGACAATTTAAAAATAATGGCAAATCATGGCCTGCGATACTCAAACTTAAACTTTCTCCACTCTGTGAGGATGACCAAATGGAACTTTGATTTTTCATGGAAATAAAAGTAAAATAGCTTTTGAACATTTGAGACAGAAATGTTTCAGGTGTTTTAGACAAAAGTGTGGAATGTGGTAGCTTAGCAGTGATCTCCTTTCCCCTCAAAACGGTCCATCAGTATGAGTCAGACAGAGTACCTTAAGCTATTGTTATTTGATGGCTACTTACCAATGACAAAACAGCCAAGGTAAATCTGGCTTTGCATTTGATAGGCACAGGGACTTGCAAATGATCATCCTTGTATCGTCTGGCTGCTTTTAACAAGTCATTTAAATGAATGTAATGATTTATTATGGGAGGACCAAAGGTGTTTTAGACAAAAGTGTGGAATGTGGTAGCTTAGCAGTGATCTCCTTTCCCCTCAAAACAGCATATCAGTATAGAGTCAGACAGGGTACCTTAAGCCAGCGGTTCCCAAACTTTTTTTCCTGCGC
This sequence comes from Entelurus aequoreus, assembly GCF_033978785.1. Classification (NCBI taxonomy): domain Eukaryota; kingdom Metazoa; phylum Chordata; class Actinopteri; order Syngnathiformes; family Syngnathidae; genus Entelurus; species Entelurus aequoreus. The sequence goes on from NC_084743.1 coordinate 40,859,038, forward strand.
ACCCCCTTCTACGTCCCAACCGGGTTGGCGCACCCCCAATCCCCACTTCAAAAAGAAGAAAAAAAAACCGCAACAAAACTTTGTTTTATTGCCATATAAAGACTCATGTTTAATCATGTGCAAATAACCAGAACACGCATGACAACATCAACAAATATCCAACAAATAGGACAGCCAAGGCACACGACTGACGTGTGCAAGATCTGCTCATGTGTGATACGGGCAATAGACGGGCAGACGACCGATCTACATGACCACTTCATGCGCCTCACAGAAGTTGATAGAAATGATGATGAACAAAATATCACAGAGCATAGAGCAGGATTGTGAACGTTTCATATCTCATGACAATTTACATTCTGGTGCTCGTGTGATCCGCGCAAAAGACGGGCCGACGACCAATCTACATGACAACTGTTGCGTGTGCGCCACGCAGAAGTTAAAAGAAATTATGATAAACAAAATATCCCAGAGCATAGAGCAGGATTGTGAACGTTTACAAGGTCTCATGTCAATTTACAATCTGCAAAATGTGTCTGTGTTGACCGACTTCCTGTTTTTAGTTAGGATATTGATAGCCAAGGTAAATCTGGCTTTGCATTTGATAGGCACAGGGACTTGCAAATGATCATCCTTGTATCGTCTGGCTGCTTTTAACAAATCATTTATATGAATAATGATTTAGTATGGGAGGAATGCCAGGAATGTCACCAAAGATGTATGACCATGCACAATCAAGCATACCTGAGTCGAGTCGGTCTGAGTTGGATACAACATCTCGGCTATGAGAAGTTAGCAACCTTGGAACTCACTGTAGAAAGGCCTAACGACTATCGTCAACTCCAGGTAACCATCCCCCACACTGCAGATGATCAGACTGGCCCTTAGGGATATTTTCGTTCACTTTTGTCTAAAAGCACCAAATTTGGCACAGGTGTAGCTCAGGGCATACTTAAATGATTTAGCTAGGACGCCCGCGCTGGTGACCTTTGGGGTCGCCACAGCGGCAAATCAAATATGGCCGCCACTTGTAATAGCTTTTGTCTCTAACATTTGAAACAGATGAGCTACAAATGTAAACTTGGTGTCTATTTCATGTGTTTTGACAATTAGAAATGTGTTGGAATGCTCATTTTTATTTTTGGGTGTGTCTAGACGCCTAATTTGCATATTTCCAAGTGGTGTTTTGCTATTTTGAAGACATCCGACGTAACTTGGGCATTGTTATGAGTAAAACCTGGTGCAACATGCATGATTCCTTTCTAATGTTTATATGAAATGTCGGGGGGGAGGGGGGGAGGCTGTAGTTGTGACATTGGTTTTGCTTAAAGGGCAACTACTCTTTGGCTACTTGCGGGGGAGGCCACATGGAGGCTGTCTTCTTCTGTCCCTTTTTTTATTTTTTTTGGGGGGGGGGGGTTGATGTCGTTTTTGTTCACCAATTACAAACCCCGTTTCCAGATGAGTTGGGGAAATTGTGTTAGATGTAAATATAAACAGAATACAATGATTTGCAAATCATTTTCAACCCATATTCAGTTGAATATGCTACAAAGACAACATATTTGATGTTCAAACTGATAAACATTTATTTTTTTGCAAATAATCATTAACTTTAGAATTTGATGCCAGCAACACGTGACAAAGAAGTTGAGAAATGTGGCAATAAATACTGATTAAGTTGAGGAATGCTCATCAAACACTTATTTGGAACATCCCACAGGTGAACAGGCAAATTGGGAACAGGTGGGTGCCATGATTGGGTATAAAAGTAGATTCCATGAAATGCTCAGTCATTCACAAACAAGGATGGGGCGAGGGTCACCACTTTGTTAACAAATGCGTGAGCAAATTGTTGAACAGTTTAAGAAAAACCTTTCTCAAGCAGCTATTGCAAGGAATTTAGGGATTTCACCATCTACGGTCCGTAATATCATCCAAGGGTTCAGAGAATCTGGATAAATCACTGCATGTAAGCAGCTAAGCCCGTGACCTTCGATCCCTCAGGCGGTACTGCATCAACAAGCGACATCAGTGTGTAAAGCATATCACCACATGGGCTCAGGAACACTTCAGAAATTCACTGTCAGTAACTACAGTTGGTCGCTACATCTGTAAGTGCAAGTTAAAACTCTCCTACGCAAGGCGAAAACCGTTTATCAACAACACCCAGAAACGCAGTCGGCTTCGCTGGGCCTGAGCTCATCTAATATGGACTGATACAAAGTGGAAAAGTGTTCTGTGGTCTGACGAGTCCACATTTCAAATTGTTTTTGGAAGCTGTGGACGTCGTGTCCTCCAGACCAAAGAGGAAAAGAACCATCCGAATTGTTATAGGCGCAAAGTGTAAAAGGCAGCATGTGTGATGGTATGGGGGTGTATTAGTGCCCAAGACATGGGTAACTTACACATCTGTGAAGGCGCCATTAATGCTGAAAGGTACATACAGGTTTTGGAGCAACATATGTTGCCATCCAAGCAACGTTACCATGGACACCCCTGCTTATTTCAGCAAGACAATGCCAAGCCACGTGTTACATCAACGTGGCTTCATAGTAAAAGAGTGCGGGTACTAGACTGGCCTGCCTGTAGTCCAGACCAGTCTCCCATTGAAAATGTGTGGCGCATTATGAAGCCTAAAATAGCACAACGGAGACCCCCGGACTGTTGAACAACTTAAGCTGTACATCAAGCAAGAATGGGAAAGAATTCCACCTGATAAGCTTCAAAAATGTGTCTCCTCAGTTCCCAAACGTTTACTGAGTGTTGTTAAAAGAAAAGGTTATGTAACACAGTGGTGAACATGCCCTTTCCCAACTACTTTGGCATGTGTTACAGCCATGCAATTCTAAGTTAATTATTATTTGCAAAAAAAAAAAAAAGTTTATGAGTTTGTACATCAAATATGTTGTCTTTGTAGTGCATTCAATTGAATATGGGTTGAAAAGGATTTGCATTTCATTGTATTCCGTTTATATTTACATCTAACACAATTTCCCAACTCATATGGAAACAGGGTTTGTACTTGACAAAAGCTGCACCCAGTGTGCGCATCCAGGTTAGTGTGCTGGACCCTCATTGTTTTTGCATGGCTTTGAGGAGTAAAGTTGAAGATTGGGAATCTGCCAGGAGTTACTGCTGGGACTTCAGGAACTCCACTCACATGGGATTTTGTACAGAGACCTGAAGCCTGAAAACATTTTATTTGGTAAGTGAAACTTTTTGGATGAATTATCTTGTAACATACGTTAATTTAATAATGTCATGTTATAATTGTGTGGATGTTGTTGCAATTGGTATATGAATAGGGATTTTTTTTCCAGATATCAACGACAAACTGTATATCACTGACTTTGGAGCAAGCAGAAAACTAGATCTTGCACAAACGGCTGGATCATTTTCTTGGTCCAGTTATGAGGATGTTGGAGGCATTCAATGCAAGTACAAGAAGGAATCAGATATACAAGTAAGCTGGGCTTGAAAATATCGATTTAAATGTACATTATGATGGTATTTTCATCCATTATCCCCACACTCAATTATGCCATATTAAAATTGTTCTTCATGTTAATATTCATAGCATACTCATATAATAATAATAATAATAATAATAATAATAACAATAATAACATTATTATTATTGATTGTGCACAGTTTGGCCAGTAAATTGCTAAAATGTATTTGCAAAGAAATGTCTTATTTACATCATTATTTATAATTAATCCATTACATTTTAGGTAGCAGGGTGCTTGGTGCATTATATCCTGACTGATGGGCAACATCCCTATCAAACTACAACACCCTACTCCAGTGACCCAGTGGGGCTATCTCAAAATGTGAGAAAAGGCAACTTTACTCTTCAATGTGAAGAAAGACTGATGAGCCAAAAGGGAATTATTTCAAGAATGCTGAGTAGAACATTGGAAGAACGTCCTACTATTGAAGAATGCCTTCAAGCTATCAAATGTAAGTGCACAACAATTAATACTATGCATTAATTGTTCACATTAATAAAATATCGATAGATTGGAAAAGGTATATTTTAATCACTTCTGTGAAAATAGCAGAACCTATTATGTATTTACAAGTTTCACACGTCCGTCTAATTTCACTGGAACAACAAACATGTCTGGCCACAAGAATAAGAATGGAGTAAGTACTTTTTTTAAGAGACTTTAGGTATTGTCAAGTTTATTTACTGTTTGAAAACAACGATTGTTCCTGTTTTGGGCTGTAAATTAACATGTGGTACTGCTTTATTTGTTTTTTTCTAGATTAGTCAAAATTTAAAGGCCTACTGAAACCCACTACTACCGACCACGCAGTCTGATAGTTTATATATCAATGATGAAATCTTAACATTGCAACACATGCCAATACGGCCGGGTTAACTTATGAAGTGCAATTTTAAAATTTCCCGCCACACTTCCGGTTGAAAACGTCTAGATATGATGACGTATGCGTGTGACGTCAACAATTGATACGGAAGTATTAGTACCCCATTGAATACAATACAAAAAAGCTCTGTTTTCATTTAAAAATTCCACAGTATTCTGGACATCTGTGTTGGTGAATCTTTTGCAATTTGTTTAATGAACAATGAAGACTGCAAAGAATAAAGTTGTAGGTGGGATCGGTGTATTAGCGGCTGGCTGTAGCAACACAACCAGGAGGACTTACTTGGATAGCAGACGCGCTAGCCGACGCTAGCCGCCAACCGCACGGATGATCGGTTGAAGTCCTTCGTCGCGCCGTCGATCGCTGGAACGCAGGTGAGCACGGGTGTTGATGAGCAGATGAGGGCTGGCTGGCGTAGGTGGAAAGATAATGTTTTTATCATAGCTCTGTTAGGTCCGGTTGCTAAGTTAGCTTCAATGGCGTCGTTAGCAACAGCATTGTTAAGCTTTTCCAGGCTGGGAATTATTAACCATGTAGTTACATGTACATGGTTTAATAGTATTGTTGATCTTCTGTCTAACCTTCCAGTCAGGGATTTATTTATTTTGTTTCTATCTGCATTTGAGCCCGATGCTACCATGTTAGCCCAGTAGCTAAAGAGCTTCGCCGATGTATTGTCGTGGAGATAAAAGTCACTGTGAATGTCCATTTCGCGTTCTCGACTCTCATTTTCAAGAGGATATAGTATCCGAGGTGGTTTGAAATACAAATCCGTGATCCACAATAGAAAAAGGAGAGAGTGTGGAATCCAATGAGCCAGCTTGTACCTAAGTTACGGTCAGAGCGAAAAAAGATATGTCTTGCACTGCATTCTAGTCCTTCACTCTAACTTTCCTCATCCACAAATCTTTCATCCTCGCTCAAATTAATGGGGTAATCGTCGCTTTCTCGGTCCGAATCGCTCTAGCTGCATTGAAAACAATGGGAAATTTTGAGGAGTCCTTCCTCTGTTGACGTCACGCTACTTCCGGTACAGGCAAGGCTTTTTTATAAGCGACCAAAAGTTGCAACTTTATCGTCGATGTTCTCTACTAAATCCTTTCAGCAAAAATATGGCAACATCGCGAAATGATCAAGTATGACACATAGAATGGATCTGCTATCCCCGTTTAAATTTTAAAAAATCATTTCAGTAGGCCTTTAATGTCCCATTTGTATATTTTATTTGTGAACAGTGTTCTTTTAATTGATTTTCCAGAAGAGCTATGTTACAGTGAAAAGATCCATGTTGTCTACACCTATGTTAAACCATAAATGTGATATCAGCATATTTTGACCAAATCTTTAAGTACCACAGCAAGGATCAGCAAAGCAAAGTCCTCCACTATCAGCCTAATGAGAGATGTGCCATCTCATCCTCATCCAACCTAATGATCTCAAGGGCTGATGAATCAGTGTGGAAAAGTGTGAGGTGGTTATTTGAATAGAGACAGTGGGGGTGGGGGGTTGAATGGATTTTCAGGTGGGCCCAAATAGGTGAGAAGTATGCAAGTATGTGTATGGGAGTTGGGAGAGGGACTTTTCACCATTTGACAGTTACTCTTCATCAGTAATATGTACTGAATAAATGGTGCGACTAAAGAAAATCAATTACCTTTTTTTTCATGATCAACAGCAAAAATGGCAGGAATGGAAACAATCAGAAAAAGAGACCACAAATCAAGAAATTATGTATGGACTCATAAGCTGTTTTTTGGGGGTTTTTTTGTGTTACAGGACAGGACCATTGCAGCAAATTGCTGTCCCCAAACACCAGATGAGATAGACATCTCAGAGAGTATTCTCAGCGATCAGCTAGAGATTACTAGCAGTGACCTTAAGGATTCATCTTCTCCCACGGAAGAGGAATTATCTGTGTGTGAAATGGTAATTATTGGTTTTATTAGGGTACAAGTGTAAGAGGTGGTTAAATACATATATGATATCTTTGTGATATGATAATGATGATAATTTTGATGATTATGACAGCTTATGAAAACCCCAAATTCAAAATCTCAGAACATTTTAATAATTACATATAATCACTAAAAAAATGATTTATATCTGAAAAGTATAATCATGCATACTATATGTACTCAGTATTTGGTTTGGGCCCCCTTTGCATGAATTAATGCTTCAATGCGGTGTGGCATGGATGCTATCAGTAATTCAGTAAGGTAAGGCAAAAGGGGTCCAACATTTCTGTTTGGGGTTTTCATAAGCTGTAAGCCATAATCATCAAAATTATAACAAATAAAGGCTTGAAATATCTCACTTTGCATGTAATGAGTCTATATAATGTATTAGTTTCACTGCAATTTTAATTACTGAAATATATGAACTTTTGCAAAATATTCAATTTTTTTCGAGTTTCACCTGTACATGAAAACGTTGTACAAATAGGTAACGCAGGCATGAATTTATTATGTTATTTTTTTTAATTAATAATACATTTTCTTTCTCTTTTTTTTCAGACAACTGAGCCACACGTTTCCCTTTCTCTGGAAACATCAGATGAAGAAGACCAACAAGCAGAAGAAGACGAAAAAGTAACACGCACAAGAAAACCACCTTCAAAAATGGATAAAACTGTTCATGAAAGTAACCCTCAACAACGTCATATCAACGTGAAAATGTCCTCAAACAAGGAACACCAGCGGATATATGACAAGAAGAATTACTGCCTTTACTGTGAGAAGCCGTTTGCGAAGCTCACAAGACATCTGAAGCAAAAGCACGCTGATAAGGTTGAAGTAGCTAAGGCACTTGCACACAGGCAAGGTTCCACACAGCACCGTCTTCTGCTGTAGAAAATACGAAATATGGGGAATTACCACCATAACTGTTCAGTGCTATCCTCTGGGAATGGACTAATAATACCAAAAAGACAAGCAACCTATCGATCCTCAGCAACAGACTATCTGCCTTGCAAGTTTTGCTTCGCTATGTATGTCAGAACTGACCTCTGGAGACATCATAAGCGTTGCAAACTGCAAGTGAAAAACGATGGACTGGTGAAAAGAAAAGTTCAGGCAAGTTCTTCCCTGATGTTGCCCTTGGACACAACAATTTCTACCGGACTCAAAAAATTCTTCAGGACATGACATATGACATTGTTACACAAGTGGTGAAATCTGATGACCTGATTCTTTCACTGGGAGAAATAATGTTCCTCAAAAATGGAGAAGTTCGACGTCATCGGGCAGACATCAGGAACAAGATGAGGGAACTTGCCAGATTTGTTTTGTCGGCTCGAAAAATTGACAAAGACGTTATCTTTTTGAAGGACTTGATCAACCCAGGAAAGTTCAACACAGTACTTGAGGCTGTAAAAATATGACTGGGTTTGATGCCTTAACAAACAGATTCTCAGTTCCCTCAACAGCACTGAAACTGCGCCACTCCCTTGTGAAGGTGTCGCATATTGTGCAAGGAGAGGCTCTGCGTCAAGAGGACAATGCCTTAAAGGGAAGGGCGGAACAGTTCATCAATTTAATTGAACTAGAATGGACAACACATGTGTCATCCAACGCACTGAAAACCCTGTACCAGAAGAAATGGAACAGCCCCCAAACGTTGCCTCTATCAGAAGACATCAAAAAGCTCCAGGATCATTTAAAACCCTTGAAGAGTTGAACAAAAAGGCTCTCATTGACCATCCATCAAAAACGTCATGGAGTGAGCTCTCGCAAGTCACCCTGACACAGCTGATTTTATTTAATCGACGTCGCGAAGGAGAAGTTTCAAGGATGGAAGTACAGACATACCTGCTGAGAAACAAAAGCAGTATGCATGATGAAATTCTGAAGAGCCTGTCACAATTTGAGAAGACATTGTGTCAGAATCTCATCAGGGTGGAAATCCGGGGGAAAAGAGGCCGCAAGGTACCAGCGCTGTTTACAACAAATGTACAAGAGTCTGTGGAACTTCTGATAAAAACAAGAGATGAGGTTGGAATTTCCCCAAGCAACCCTTACATTTTTGCCCGCCCATATTTTGGATTTCTGGAGAACATTCGTGGATGTGACAGCTTAAAGCGATAGTCCGAAAGCTGTGGAGCTCAACATCCAGAAAACATCACATCAACAAAACAACGCAAGCATGTAGCGACAGTGTCACAGCTCCTGAACCTTCAAGCTCACGAACTTGACCAACTAGCAACATTCATGGGTCATGATATTGAGGTCCATAGGGAACGTTTAAATGCAGCTGAAGAGGAGTTCAGCGACTTGGATGCAGAGGATGTCCAATCTGAACAGACTGCCACAACAAGTCAAGAAGGCAAGATTTTCCACCTCATGCAGTTATATTAATACATATAGACACTATATTGTGTTATATTGTGACTCTAAATTATTAAATGACTTTAATTTTTTTTTGTTATACTTTTTCAGGAAAGGATGGACATTCTGATCAATTGGCTGCTACCTCAAGACAAGCAATTGGAGACATTCAAAAATCAAGTCCAATGGGTGCGTTATTTAGTTGACTAAAGAATATTATCTCCATGGAACACCTTGATATTTTGTTAACTTGTTAACAAACTATCATGGTGTTCCATGAAGATAATATTCTTATCTAGAGAATTACAAGAATTAATAGTTGTCATTTGCCTTTATCCATTAATTACTTTCTCAATTTATTTATAGCGAAACCCAGAAGACCTTTGTCAAAGACCGAGAGACAACCTGTTGAACATCATTTCAAGGACTTTCTGAAGCAAATGAAGATCCCTGGAAAAACTGACTGTCAAAGATTCTTGATTGTAAATCCGGGGATAAGGGATAGTGGAAGAGACTGGAAAGTAGTAAAATACTTCATGCACATCAAAATAAAGTCTATAAAGAGGAACTTGTGCCAATAGAAGACCAATCATCTAAATTAACTGCTGAATACTGGGAGCTTGCACTATGGAGCATTCATGTAAAGTGCCTGAATACTGGGAGCTTGCATTATGGATCATCAATGTTATGTACCTGAATACTGGGAGCTTGCATTATGGATATAAAACTTTTGCATTTAACCTGATTCTGATTCCTTTTTCACATGATAACAAGTCAGTGTTCATGTCTTTTGTGAAATTAAGCCATCTAGCTGACTGGTCCTTTGCCTTCTGGGTAGCCCTTTATTTAATACAGTGTCATACTTGACAATGGTTAAGCAATCCATTAAAGCTGAGCATTTAGATTCTGTTACAAAAACATATTAACATTGTGCTGGACGAATAAGTATGACAATAGTTGAGATTTACTTGAGTTACTATCTTTTCGTTACAATAGATTTTTGTTATTTCCTCTATTCATAAAAGCAGGAGTGTGAATGTCGCTCCACGCTATCTAAGAAGGGACTTGTGTCATTTTGTAATAGCCAACAGTGGACCTCTGTCATTACATACAAAAAAAGTTACGTTATGCAAATCAACAGACACAATGCATTCCTTTAGCTGTAGACTAAGCACACAAGTTTGTAGTTGTAAAAAAACAAAAACCTTATTAAGTTTAGAAATTTGTGTTCATGTCTTTTGTGAAATTAAGCCATCCTCTAGCTGACTTGTCCGTTGTATCTCAGACAAACTTATGATTACTGGGCCTCTGTCCTATATACCATGCTAAATTGTTCTCTGGCAATATCCAAAGTAGCAAGTTCTGTTGTTGCTATTCTTAGATATATAACTTATAGATATATAAGCTGTAAATACAACTCACTCAAAAAGCCACAATGACAACATTGTTGGGGCAACTTTACTTGCTAAATAACACTATATATATATATCATAATTAGATTCTTATTATCTCTTAAGAATCTCTCTCTACCCATTTTGCTTATTTATTTCTTACTCATCCATGTTGGAGTGTGAATGTCACTCTATGCTATCTAAGAGGGAACTTCTGTCATTATGTATCAGCCAACAGTGGACCCTTGTCATTCCATACAGCAGGGGTCACCAACGCGGTGCCCGCGGGCACCAGGTCGCCCGTAAGGACCAGATGATTCGCCCGCGGGCCTGTTCTAAAAAAAAAAAAAAAAAATTTTTTTTTTTTTAAATTAAATTAAATCTACATAGAAAAAACACAAGATACGCTTTCAATCAGTGCATCAACCCAAACAACCTCCCCCATGCACACTCATCCACACCCACTCACACAAAAGGGGTTATTTCTTTCTGCTACCAATATTCTGGTTCCCACAACATAGACAACACATCTGCAAGAGACACAGTCCCTGAAGCACACATGATTGTATAGGCTGCTGGTCCACTAACATTTTCATTAATTACTATTTTTTATGTAATTATTTTTATATTGTTTTACTTTCTTTTTTATCCAAGAAAATGTTTTTTATTTATGTATCTTATTTTATTTTATTTTTAAAAAAAGGGCCTTATCTTCAACAGACCAGGTTGTCAATGAAATTAGATTTGTTTAAAGGGTTTTTTAAACCAGGCCCAGTCCAGATAATGTCCAAGTCGGACTCAGCAACACATACCTTCATTCATGTACACAGAAAAAAATTAGGGAACACAACAGATTGCATATAATTTATAAACAAAATTACATTTTTAAAATAAGCATTTATGTACAGTCCAGATTATGTCCAGGTCACTCAAATTAGGGAATACAACAACAGATATCATATAATCTATAAACATAATTATACTTTCAAAATAAGCCTTTGAGGACTTCTCATCTTTTTTTAAATGTTTTTTGGCATCATTATCGTTTTCAACCATGTAACTTTCTAAAGTTAGAAAATACTGAATAAATGTTTTAAAGAAAGTAATACTAAGTGAATATCTGTTTTTGGCCTTAAAAATAAACATTTTACCGAGTACTATAATTAAATTGACTAAATCATGATTGTCAATGAACTCTCCTAAAATAACAGAAACCACATTAAGCTTAATAAACAAACCAATCCTTAAACACATTTTTTCAACTTCCACCCAAAACAAAGACACAATATGACAATACCAAAACAAATGCAGGGTGGATTCAGGCTCCTGACAACAAAATCGGCAATCATCTGACTCTGTCATATTCCATAATTTTAACATTTTCCCTGTGGGTAAGAAGTTGTAAATAATTTTAATTTGAAAATAACGATTTTGCACATCGATAGTGGTTTTATAGATTAGTTTGAATATGGCATCCCATGGCAACGGGCAGTCAAAAAAGTCCTCCCATTTTCCATTTGTGTTGTATGAGGCAGCCTTCAAAGATTTCTTTATTAAATGAACATTATATATTTTTCTATTTATTTTAGTTCCTTTTTGCCAACTAGAATTTCTTATTAGAGGTTTACAAACTAATAATTTAGTAGTTCCATAATTCATTATTTGTTTCCATCTTTTCCCAATTACTCCAGTTAGTTGATAAAATGAAAAGCTTGAGCAAGCATCACCATACATAGCTCTAAATTCATCATACTTCATAATTTTACCATTCTCATTGATAATATCATTGACAAAAAGGATTCCTCTTTCAAACATATTTTTCCAAAAGAAAGGCTTTCCATCTATTACAATATTAGAGTTCATCCATATTAACTGCTGCAAAATATCGTCTCTTTTTTCTGGCAACTAAAATTGAAAACACCACTATGAGTGGATTGTTTCCTTTATGAACCCCGCCATGTTTCCCAGCAGACTCTCTGGGAGGGGATCACTTGTAAAAAAGGATACAATTTCTTTTGATACAGTACATGTTTTTTGTCCAACAGGACATTTGTGTACCACTCAATGTTTAAATACATCTTTGGAACAATTGATGCTTTTAAAGACAGACACATAGCTTCAAGGTTGAGAAGTTTCAGGCCCCCATATTCATACTCTTTGTACAAAACCTTTCTTTTAATCTTTTCTGGTTTGCCGTTCCAGACAAAATCGAAGACCCTCCGCTTAAATCTTAAAAAAGTTTTGTGATGGAGCTGGTAATGACAAAAACAAATAAATAAATTGAGGAATAATTAACGAGTTGGCAATAGACATTTTACCATACAAGGTTAGGGATTTCCCTTTCCATAATTGCATAATTTTGTCCAGCTTTCTTAGTCGATTATCATAATTTACTGAGCCTAGATCTTCCAGATTTTCTGGGACAACAACACCGAGTATGTTAACTGGTCCATCTGTCCACAAAACAGGCACTTTGCATTCCATTCGAAAGGACGTTCCCTTTAGATTTCCGATCCTTAACATTTTACATTTATCATAATTAAGCTTAAGGCCAGATTGCTGTGAAAATATGTCCAAAAGATTAAGAAGGTTTCGCAAACAATGAGGAAAAATCTTATCTTTGTGAATCAGCCTTTTCTGACATGAACTTCATCAAGAACAAACACAGAATACGCCTCACTGATGCACATCTGCAAGACTCACTCAGAGTTGCAGTGTCAAGTTACGCACCAGAGTACAACACACTAGTTAACAGCATGCAATGCCAGGCTTCCCACTAACTGACAAAGAAACAGATAACAGATTTGGTGTCCAGTTCAAAGTGTGACATGATTTAAACATTTGAGAGTTTACTTTTGTATTTTACATGAGTTATTATTTGTACAATGATGGTACAAAGTAATTCATGATTTGTTAAAAAAATGTTAGTGGCAGCTAGTTAAAATGGGATATTGTGATTTCACAAGACTGTCTTAGAAGTGATCATTTGAAAATGTTCAATTTGAAAAATGTGCACTTAGAGAAAATATAAAAATAAAGTGTTGCATATTGATATTTATCTGTTTCTATATATATTTATTGTGAGAAATCATTAAGATGATCAGTGTTTCCACAAAGATGAATATCATTAATTATTAATAATAACAGAGTTAAAGGTAAATTGAGCAAATTGGCTACTTCTGGCAATTTATTTAAGTGTGTATCTAACTGGTAGCCCTTCGCATTAATCAGTACCCAAGAAGTAGCCATTGGTTTAAAAAAGGTTGGTGACCCCTGCCATACAGTATAAGTGTGGACCATTTTCTGTAATGCAAATCAACAATTCTAATGCATTTCTTTAAATGTAGATTGGGGACTGACGAAATTGTAAATGTTTTTAAATATTTGTTTATTGATACAAATGAATAGATAGGTTTTTATTGGACTGTTCTATTCCTAAAAACACACTAATAAATCAAGTTTGACGAATTATTATTACATTAGTTGAAAGTATTATCTTTTCCTTACAGTATATATAGTTATTTCCTCTTTTCATAAAAGCAGGAGTGTGAATGTCGCTCCACGCTATCTAAGAAGGGACTTGTCATTTTGTAATAGCTAACAGTGGACCTCTGTCATTACATGCAAAAAAAGTGTGGAACTTTTAAGCTGAGCCTTCATATTTTGTTGTTTGCATGTTTGAAGAGACTGGTTTTCTTTACTAAGTGGGATGTTTAAATAAATAAATCATAAATGGGTTATACTTGTATAGCGCTTTTCTACCTTCAAGGTACTCAAAGCGCTTTGACAGTATTTCCACATTTACCCATTCACACACACATTCACACACTGATGGCGGGAGCTGCCATGCAAGGCGCTAACCAGCAGCCATCAGAGGCAAAGGGTGAAGTGTCTTGCCCAAGGACACAACGGACGTGACTAGGAAGGTAGAAGGTGGGAATTGAACCCCAGTAACCAGCAACCCTCCGATTGCTGGCACAGCCACTCTACCAACTTCGCCCTCTACAATCTGAATAACCCTAGTGTCCAAATAACTCTAAATTAAGTCTTGATTACTTAGAATATGCTCCCCGTAGTGTCCAAATAACTCTAAATTAAGTCTTTGTTACTTATAATATGTTCCACTAGTGTCCAAATAACTCTAAATTAAGTCTTTGTTACTTAGAATATGTTCCCCTAGTGTCCAAATAACTCTAAATTAAGTCTGAGGCTGCAGGCCGTTCACACAATAGAGTGTTTGAAGCGACGTGTGTGAATTGGGCATGAACTTCCAGCTCTGGCCAGCAGAGGCGCTGCCAAGTATGGACTAAACACTCACACACTTTCAGGTCCCCTCTTGGCAAAAGTTGAGAAAATGCACAAAAATGTTTTAGGCATATTTTTAGCTTGATTTAAGGCATGGCCAAGAGGGGACCTGAAAAATGTCCCCTCTTGGCTCGGCGGTCCCCTGTTCGTGAAGGTGTTACGACGCCATAGTCCCCTGTTGGATAGGTGGGCAAGAACACACACACACACACACACACGCACACACACCGCACAGTGAGCTAACGTTACGCTAAAAGCTAATTAGCCTTCACCTCAAGGACTGCGGGCGAGCTGAGCTGCCGCTTATGCTTCTAGAACATCAACGGGCTCATAGTGATGTTACTAGTAGTTGAGTTGTAGAGGACAAGGAGGTGTTTATTATAATTTGGGGAGATTCCGCTGCCTTATGCTTACCTGCTAAACACCTATCTGCTCACCCCACCTGCCTGTGCCGTGAGCACTGACTCCATGCGCTCTGAATACGCACTGCTGATTGGCTGTTGGCTCTGCATGTAACCAATCAGATGGTTCTGTGGGCGGGACAATGCTGGGGGACAGCAGCACAGCAGAGAGACGTACTGACAAGGGAGGCAGAACCAAGCGGAGCAGCTTGTTAAGACGTTAGTTTAGGCGGTGGCTCTTTGTTGTTAAGGCGGCCGCCTTAACAACAAAGCGCTGCGGGGAACCCTGATATTTACCGTAATTTCCGGACTATAAGCCGCACCTGACTATAAGCCGCACCAGCTAAATTTAGGGGAAAATACAGATTGCGCCATATAAAAGCAGCACCCGACTATAAGCCGCATGGTTTTGATGTGTAATTACCGTAGTATATAGGGGTTCCTGCTACCACGGAGGGGATTGTCGGGACAGAGATGACTGTTTGGGAACGCAAAGCGTCCCATTTATTAACAATAAATCTTTCAATCATTCAATCAAACTTTCACATCTTTGACATGGCGAACAGCATTCGTGCAGAGTACAAATAATACAACGGTGCAAAGTAATACAAAGTGCTCGCCTGTACGTTATCAAAATAACCAGCCTACCGGTATATGAAAAGTCAGTCTTTAATCATTGTGTCATCGTCTTCCTCCTGCGTACTAAAACCACCGAAATCCTCTTTGTCGGTGTCGGAGAAAAACAGGCCGTAAATAAGCCGCACCGTTGTATAAGCCGCAGGGACCAGAACGAGGGGAAAAAGTAGCGGCTTATAGTCCGGAAATTACGGTATATGTATATTGGGGCTGTCAAGTGATTATTTTTTAATCAGGTTAATCCAACTCTTGAGCTGTGATTAATCATCATTAATCACAGGTTATGACTCGCTACCATATTCAAGGCATTAATTTACTTAAAACTGGGTGAAAGTAAGTGTAGTAAGAATTAAAGGCCTACTGAAATGACATTTTTTTATTTAAACGGGCATAGCAGATCCATTGTATGTGTCATACTTGATCATTTCGCGATATTGCCATATTTTTGCTGAAAGGATTTAGTAGAGAACAACGACGATAAAGATCACAATTTTTGGTATCTGATAAAAAAAGCCTTGCCCCTACCGGAAGTAGCGTGACGTAGTCAATTGAAGAGCTCTTCACATTTTCCTATTGTTTACAATGCAGCTAGAGCGATTCGGACCGAGAAAGCGACGATTACCCCATTAATTTGAGCGAGGATGAAAGATTTGTGGATGAGGAACGTTAGAGTGAATGACTAGAATGCAGTGCAAGACATATCTTTTTTCGCTCTGACCGTAACTTAGGTACAAGCTGGCTCATTGGATTCCACACTCTCTCCTTTTTCTATTGTGGATCACGGATTTGTATTTTAAACCACCTCGAATACTATATCCTCTTGAAAATGAGAGTCCAGAACGCAAAATGGACATTCACAGTGACTTTTATCTCCACGACAATACATCAACGAAACACTTTAGCTACGGAGCTAACGTGATTAGGGATGATACTCGAAACCGGTTTTCCCGGTTGTTCGATAAGAAAAGAACCGAGTCCTCGGACTCGAATCCCTTTTTGAGAACCAGTACCCGTTATCGAGACCACTATAGTAAAGAAAAATAGTTGGTTCTTTATTCGATTCACTTGGAACAAATCCCGTCCCGACAAGAAATGCCCCGTGTGACATCACAAGAAATGACGTCACGTAGCTCAGTCATTTTGTCACGGTGGGGTGCAGCGTGCTGCGGTTCGTTCCCAGGACGCAAAACTGACGGCTCCGGACGAAAGCGTGCAGGTAGGAGATTATTTATTTCTCATAAATCATACACATTACAACAGACATGAACGAAACAAAAGGAAAGCGTGCCGTTCGCACGAGAAGCTAAAGCAAAAACGTACTTAGCACAGGAATACTAGAAGCTAAGGTAACTTAGCAAAGGAATCATGAGCTCGAAAACCAGAATGCCAACGTAACTGTTGCAAATGCAAACAATGAAGCCACGACGAGTGACCGGAAAAGGCAGGCTTAAATAGAGTCTCTGATGAGCAACAGGTGCGCGTACAAGGCAGGTGAAAATCATAAGTAACCATGGTGACTAAAACAAACCCTCGAAGTGCACAAAACAACTAAGGAAGTCCAAAACTAACAGAACATAACTAAACAAAATATGATCAATCAATCAAGCAATCAATGTTTATTTATATAGCCCTAAATCACAAGTGTCTCAAAGGGCTGTACAAGCCACAACGACATCATCGGTACAGAGCCCACATACGGGCAAGGAAAACTCACCCCAGTGGGACGTCAATGTGAATGACTATGAGAAACCTTGGAGAGGACCGCATATGTGGGTAAACCCCCCCCCCCCCCCCCTCTAGGGGACACCGAAAACAATGGATGTCGAGTGGGTCTGACATAATATTGTGAAAGTCCAGTCCACAGCGGATCCAACACATCAGCGAAAGTCCAGTCCATAGTGGGGCCAGCAGGAAACCATCCCGAGCGGAGACGGGTCAGCAGCGTAGAGATGTCCCCAACCGATGCACTGGCTAGCGGTCCACCCCGGGTCCCGACTCTGGACAACCAGCACTTCATCCGTGGCCACCGGACCTGTGCAACTCCCCCTCCATAAGGGATAGGGGAGCAGAGGAGAAAAGAAAAGAAAAGAAACGGCAGATCAACTGGTCTAAAAAGGGAGTCTATTTAAAGGCTAGAGTATACAAATGAGTTTTAAGATGGGACTTAAATGCTTCTACTGAGGTAGCATCTCTAACTTTTACCGGGAGGGCATTCCATAGTATTGGAGCCCGAATAGAAAACGCTCTATAGCCCGCAGACTTTTTAATACACCGATCCCACCTACAACTTTCTTCTTTGCAGTCTCCATTGTGCATTAAACAAATTGCAAAAGATTCACCAACACAGATGGCCAGAATACTGTGGAATTATGAGATGAAAACAGAGCTATTTTGTATTGGATTCAATGGGGTACCGATACTTCTGTTTCACTGGCTACGTCACGCGCATAAGTCATTATCCAAAGGCGTTTTCAACCGGAAGTTTGGCGGGAAATTTAAAATTGCACTTTATAAGTTAACCCGGCCGTATTGGCATGTGTTGCAATGTTAAGATTTCATCATTGATATATAAACTATCAGACTGCGTGGTCGGTAATAGTGGGTTTCAGTAGGCCTTTAAGATCACATTTTGAAAGTCCATCCATTTTCTACCGCTTGTCACTTTTTGGGTCGCGGGGGGTGCTGCAGCCTATCTCAGCTGCATTCGGGCGGAAGGCGGGGTACACCCTGGACAAGTCGCCACCTCATCGTAGGGCCAACACAGATAGACCGACAACATTCACACAATAGGGCCAATTTAGTGTTGCCAATCAACCTATCCCCAGGTGCATGTCTTGCAAACTCCACACAGAAAGATCCCGAGCCCGTTATTGAACTCAGGACTACCGTATTTTCCGCACTATAAGGCGCACCTAAAAACCTCCAATTTTGTCAAAAGCTGACAGTGTGCCTTATAATCCGGTGCGCCTTATATATGGACAAATATTGAGCCACAACAAACTTCATTTTCATAAAGTTTAGGTCTCGCAACTATGGTAAACAGCCGCCATCTTTTTCCCCCGTAGAAGAAGAAGTTCTTCTTCTATGGTAAGCAGCCGCCCCCGTAGAAGAAGAAGCGCGCAGTGCATGCTGGGATATATGACGTTTTATTTCCTTTTGTGTGTTTATGTAAAGACCCCAAAATGGCTCCTATTAAGTGTGTTGTCTGTCTAAATTATAAATAATGCAGACGAGGCATGTTGGCTGAGTTCTCAACGTTTACTCACAGCGTGCTCATAACCACATTCTAACTGCCGGCATGGCGACATACAACAACGCTTCTCAGGGCTACCGCACATGCTCGTCACTCCCGTTGCATGCTGGGTAGTGTAGTTGTTATATTCCCTAGCCTAGCTCATAACATCACATTAAGAGACACGCTTACGCGCTTAATTCAATACTCGCCGTCATTCCGGGTGGATTGACAAAAGAACTCCAGCCGCTAGATATTGGTGTCAACAGGGCATTCGAAGCTAGACTGCTAACTGCGTGGGAACAGTGAATGACAGAAGGCGAACACACGTTCACCAAGACGGAGACAGCGTCGGACGACATACGCCACTATCTGCCAGTGGATCGTAAATGCCTGGCTGATTCAGTCTCAACTGTGGTCCGAGCTTTCAGGAAGGCAGGAATTGTCACTGAACTAAGTGACACTGACTCGATTAATGACGACTTCGACGAGACGGAGCCGACCATTTTGGATGCCGTATTCGCCCAACTGTTTAATTCGGACACTGAAGAAGAAGAATTCGAGCCATTCGTGAATGAGGAATAACTTCATAAAGTGAGCTTTACATGTTTATTTTGTGTGTTGTGTTGTGTGACATTAACGTTTGAGCAACGTTGAGTTATTGATATATTGTTATTGCTCTGCACTATTTGGAGTGTTACTATATTGTGATAGCACTAACGTTTGATTTACGTAACACGAGTAAATCAGCTGTTTATTCATTTTGGGAGTGAACAGAGTTGTCTGAACGCTGGTTTGTAATCTATTAATAAAGTTTGACTGACCTATCTGACTGTTTTGTTGACATAGGTGCGCCTTTCAATCCGGTGCGCCTTATATATGAACTAAGTTTTGAAATATGCCATTCATTGAAGGTGTACCTTATAGTGGAAAATACGGTACTCAGGACTTTCGTATTGTGAGGCACATTCACTAACCCCTGTGCCAAAATACGTTTATAGAAAACAAGGTACAAATAGTAAACACACCCATAAACAACTTTACATAATGCAATATTTACATCTGCATTTACACTCCCTTTAAAAAAAGAAATAGGCACATCATAAAATGATATTTGCAATAAATGCATTAAAATTAAGATGAGTCAATTAAACATCTTGAATAGATTGTATTTTACACCCTCTCAGTTGTTTAAAATGGTTACAGTAGATAGCAAGTTATGTATAAAGTGTCTGACAGCTGAAGGAACTCTAATGTATTTACTTTGGGAATGTCAGAGAATAAGAGTTGTGCCTGTTGTGAGATGTGCCTTGGTTGTCAGTTCCAGGCCACCGTAGGTCACGTGACATACGTTACCAGACCTGCTAATGTTAGCCAAGTTCGCTCATGGGTGTGGGGAGTCGTGAAAATAAAAACCAAGCTCAGCTTCCTCATGCACATGACATGGGGTCACAGTTAAGGACTACGCGCTAACAGTTCCTATGGCAAAGTTTGAGACCCCAGAACCGTTTCACATGCCGTATGGAGGCAGCTCTTATCACACTTTTAAACCTTACAAGACTTTTTGTAAGCAGTTTGAAAGCCGCAGCGGAAGAAAAGAAACAGGCAGACGCAGGAATTTATTAACAAGTTATTAAGGTCATTTTTATTTACCGGTCGATTGTTTGACTTATGACTATCAACGCAGTCCTACAATTGTATACATTTTTAATGCGTCTGTATATAGAATTCAATGCTTTTTAATGCCATTTAAGGTGTTAATTTTTTGCAAAATTAATTTAATTCTTTTTAATGCCCTGCGGAAACCTATTCTACCTACAGTACCACACAGCTTCTATGCAGCTATGCCAAGACAAAACCAGTCAAACTACTAATAGGATAACCTTCAACTCTTGATCTGCTACCCTTCAGATATCGTCGTGACATTAAATGACATCAGCAATGTTTATACATATTAATTTGGCCACATCCACACAAAAAACCTAATCAAAACATTTGAAATTAAATTGGAAATTTAATATACGCACATCTTATAAATGCATGCCGCTGTGATGGAAATAAGCACACACAAACCCACATGGCCTCTTTTCCGGCAGTAGAGCTCTTTTTAAAACTGTGACTGAAAACAAAACCAGAAAGTAGTTACTTTTAATCCTATATTTCTTAATCCTGTGCTTTCTGAAACCTACGCCTCCGGCAA